>NC_051862.1:90489623-90694623 GCF_015732765.1 Culex quinquefasciatus | reverse complement strand
GAGAAACTGTTTTCTATGTATTAGATGCTTCCTTGTAATGTTAATAATATAAAATAAATTATAGGATATGCCAAGTTTTAAAGTATCGTCGGTATCAATTGGACGAATTGATACTTGGTTCGAAAAACATTTCAAAAACTTTGTAAACTGGCCTACGAAGTTTTAATTTTTGCAGGTTTTACATTGATTTATAGCAGTGGTATTCAGCCCAAATATTTTTACGGGTCTTTTTTAAATGCGGCCTTTTCAAAAGTTATCAACAATTTATTAAAATGTAAAAAGAGTGTTTTTGTAACTTTCCCAATTCATTGAAATGAAGCTTATTTTACAAATCATTACAAATCATCATCACCGTCATCAATTTATTTTGAAATCAACATATTAATAAAATTTCGAATGTTCTCTTAACGTTGTATTGAACCCTTTAAAGATTAATTTTTATAACAAGATTTATGACGTCATTGCATATATTATTTCAATTTTTCTCTCCCCTCCCTCCAAAATATTTCCAAAAAATAAGAAAGCAAAAAAAATATTGGTAAAAATTAAAATTTTATTTAAAAAAACTTGTATCAATTGTAAACTATTGCAAATACATTGTATGACGTTTATTTTTGTATAATTAATCAAATATGCACTTTGACTTTGGGATCGTAATTTTCGTAGCATAACATTAATCATACATAAAGCAATTTGTGATACTTTTGAAAATTTTGAAAGTAGAACCTAAAATTAAAAATTTTGACTGCTTTTATTAAGAACTTAATTTCTCCTTCCCCATTTAATACTAAATGATGTGGAAACAATTCACAATTCACAAATTTTAAATTTTTGGATTCAATGTTTGTTAAAATGTTGATGTTTTGATATCATAAGTGTTGGATCTACGAAATGTCAGTTGGACTGGCAACACTTCACAACCACGACTACTACGATTTTTCACCACAAGATAGCAACCCGGATCGCCTGCCGCAACAGCTACCTGCGATCAAGCACAACCCTGCGCAACGCTACGGCCGCACAACGGCGCGACGAACAACGACGACGACGAAAGACGACGACGAAGAGGACGAGTGAAAAAACCGCCATTTTGCGGGTACAGTCTCTTTTCACCCTCGGACAAGTGAACACGCAGTTTTCCAAAATAGTTTTAATAAAGCTAGTTTTTAGTGTTAAAACCGAGTAAGTTGCTTCTTTACCACACCCACGGCCAGTTCGAACACTTCCATACAGTCCACCCGTGAATATTCCGCCGTTTTCCGTGGGGCCAACGTGCCGGCCCGAACAATAAGTAAAAAATTATACAAAACATATGAATATGTAGCTATTTTTACAGCCTTTTTAAAACATAGGAAATCCCATAGATTATACAGTCCAGACTCGATTATCCAAAGGTCTCGAAAAAAATTTACTTCGGATAATCGAATCACGAAAAAAATGTGTTTTCGTTGTCCAATGTTTGATTGTGAGCTCAATATGGCCCCTAAACTACGCTAAAGAGTTATAAAATTTTTGAATCCATGATGGCGGCCAGTATGGCGGTGACGAAATATTGAAAAAATGTATTTTATTATTTAAAAGGTCAACTATTCGAATTTGACTGAAATGGGGTCGCAGCACTAGAATTTGAAAACAAAGTTAAAAAAACGAAAAAAAAAAAAATGTTCGTGATTTGATTATCCGAAGTCTTATACAAACCTTAGGATGATCAAGGCTTCGGATAATCGAGTCTGAACGATTTTTTAATATAAACTTTTGAACTGTTTTAAAGTTTTAAAAATTCTCCCATTTTCCGTTACTCGACTGTAACAAATTTTGGAACATGTCATTTTATGGGAAATATAATGTACTTTTCGAATCTACAAAACTTTTTTTCGTAAAATTGCGATAACTCATGATGTTTGTTAGCAAACCCTTTATGTCTATATATCAAATTTTTTGTAATTGTAATCTACAACTTTGTGCAACATTGTTACACTCTAAAAAATAACCCTGCAAAGTTAGAAAAAACACGAAATTTTAAAATGAAAAATTTTGTTCTAAATGAAAAAAATGACCCTTCTGGGTCAATGTAGATTCGAAAAGTACATAAAATTTCCCTGCAAATGACATGTTCCAAAAAATGTTACAGTCGAGTAACGGAAAATGGGAGAATTTTTAAAACTTTGTTAGTGATTTTTTCGATGAAAAATAGGTTTTTTTTGGAATTCTAAGTACGCCATCAAATCGGGCGTCTAATTTTACATAAAAGTCCCTTTGACACCAATTTTCTATCTCATCAACGTTTCATGCTGCAAATTATTGAAAAACACTTCTTTTTTCGCATGTTCAAAAATTGAAGGGGTCGTACCACCCCTCCGTCACGAGATATAAAAAAACGGACCTCGGATTCGTGATCAGGGACAAAAGTTACTTCTTAGGACAAAGTTTCACGCAAATCGAAGAGGGGTCGGGGCAACTGCTGTGTGAGTTGGCGGAGAATTACCCTTATTTAATTTTTAGTTTTTTAATTTTCATTTATCTTGTTTAGTTTTTGTTTGTTTCTGATAGTATTTGGCTTACTCTACCACTATCCATCATTACCTTTTGCCTATCTTGTTTTTTCTCATGTTTTTATAGTCACTTTTTCAATGGTTGTTTTTCACATACTATAGAATGATACCATAATGATTTAAAAAGTAAATAATGCTTAGATGTATAGTCTGGTACTCTACAAAAATCACTGCATACTTATTTTCACATAATATAGAGGAGGAAATGTTAACCCTCTACTGCCCAAATTTTTTTTTCGAAAATTTTTATTTTTCCCGTGTTCAGGAGGTCATTTTGAGCAACTTTTGTTCTACGAAAAACTTTACTTCTCTTGTTTTATGTTTTTCTTGTATCATTTTTAGTATTTTAATTTGCATTTATCTTGTTTAGTTTATATTTGTTTTTGGTAGTATTTGGCCTATTCTACCACCTACTATCATTACATTTTGCCTATCTAATTTTTTCATGTTTTTACATTCACTTTTTCAATTTTTTGCTTGTTTTTCACATTTTCTGCTATAGAATGGCAGCATTATCATTTAAATTGTAAAAAAATGCGTAGAGGCATAGTCTGGGGCACTAGAAAAATTACTGCATACTTCTTTTTACTTAAAATATAGGAAATGTTAGTAAAAAACACAGCCAAAGTTGACCCCTAAAAAAATGACATTTTTAAAAACATTGGCAAAGTCACATAAAACAAGTAAAACTTCCAACCCATAAATTTTCTAAAATTTTAAGAGTTCTTCTTTCCAATGCTTTTTAAAGATCAAAAATTGGTTGAAAAATTGATTTTTGGCGATTTTTTAAATTGAAGCCCGTCTAGAGGCGGGGTTGGGTTGTAGAGGGTTAAGAAGAAACACAGTCAAGGTTTACCCATGAAAAAAATCATTTTTAAAAACATTGGCAAAGCCACTATAAACAAGTCACACTTCTAACCTTGAACATTTCTTAAGTTTTAAGAGTATTTCTTTCCAAAGCTTTTTAAAGATCAAAAATTGGTTGAAAAATTTATTTTTGACGAATTTTTAGATCGGAGCCCGCCTAGAAGCGGGGTTTGGTTGTAGAGGGTTAATAATGATTTTCTTCATAAACAATGGATTACCATAACCATAAATCAATATACCCATTAATTTACCGATTATTCCCTCGTTTTCAAATATGATTAAGTACAAAAGTTATAAATAAATTGATAAAAGTTTCAAATTGAGATACCGTAAACCGGGGTGATAGGATTTAATTTTGCCTGAAATTTGTTAAAACTAGTTTTGTTTATAAAATTATCGATTTAAATTGCATTTAATACTGAATTCGAAGCACGAATCACAAGTTTTCACATTTTACAAGAAATTTGTTCAACTGAAATTGCCTAAAAAAATGGTGATTTTTTTATTGTGTTTCAAAGACACATATTATTTATTATTTACAAACTTATTTAACCTTTAACCTTTTATAAACCTATCAAAGTCGCTCCGTTTTACGGTATCTAAAAATAGACACGCGCCAAAATGCGCTATTTTGAAACTTGAAAATATGTTCAGAAACACTCAAAAGTAGTTACAACTCCAAAATAGAGCCTGATCAAATTTCAAGTTGTTGAAAAAATGTGTAATTTTATGTTATTATCAACTCTTCAGATCATAATAGACAGCTAAAATGCTAACCTTTTAAGTTATCACCGAAAAAGTCCTAAATGGCGTATATCTCGCGTAGATCAACAGATAAAAAATTGGCATGTTAGACAAACTTTCATGAAATGAGATTTGGATAAAGTGTCCCCGTGGTTTATGGATGGAGATTTTGGAAGTTCTTCAGCCTATAAAATACTCCAAAGTTTTCAGTGTACATCTTTTAGCCAAAAATTAAGTTTAATGATAGTGTTCCTAATGCAACATCATCTAATTTTGTACCACATTGTACATCCCTGCCATTTGAAAGATATCCAGAATATCCACTTTGGTTGCGACGGAATGAAACGGAATACGAATACCAGGAACCATCAGTGCGGTGGGTTTACGGAAACGAACCAAGTTCGAAAAATGGGGCGCAAAAACAAACCACGCTTTTTGGGGAGCAGCCTTAAACCATTTTTTCCTCGCTATTTTTCCACGGTGCCACGGATTTGGCCAGCAGATATATGTTACAATCGGAGGTCACCACGTGACGTACTCTCGCCGGTCCACCATCAGTGACCTGCGTTTTATTTTGATTTCTGTTTAAATGACCGCTCGAAACCGGTCCCGGCAGTCGTGTCCATTCCTGTCTTTGGGTTGTGTTTTGTTTCTGACTCTGTCGTAACGATGCCACAGTCGGTGGTGGGTAGAATTCAGTTTTTTTGTCGTTGTTATTTTGCCGAACCATTCCGGAAGTAGAACCGCACGAAATTGCACACAAGTCCTTGCACACAATTTAATTGTTGGTCAGAGAGCCAAACCGCAGCACGATTTCGGCTTTGTTTTTACGTCGAACCTTAAAAAAGACCAAAGACAACAGGCCTCCCCGCAACAGCAAAAAAAAAAGACCATGCGTCTCCACCTGGAGCTCACCACACGGTCGTTCCAAAATCAATAGAATTCAAATTGTGGTCACGTCCGTTCCGTTATCAGCCGTTCGTAAATTCTTTTATCAGACTACGTGCGGAACGCGTTCTAGTTTTTTTTGGGCTCTCACGTCTCTTTGTTGAATATGTGAGAGATTTCGTGTTTTCTATCCCAGCGCGAACGAAGTCTCCTCTTTGGTTGGTTGGTTAGTTGCGATCACGTCCTCCGCCAAACTGACGTGCAACGTTGAACCCAAGGTTAATCCGAGTTGTTTATGATGGGTGTGATTAGATGATAGAAGAGGGTGGAAATGTGGTGGGGATAACTATTATAGTTTCATTTTATGAAAAAAGATCAACAACAATTTTCTTGATAGCACCACACGACGAATGACTAAATAAGTACTGTAAAATTTACATGCACACATATATTCGGACTTAATAATTAGCCGGGACCGTGGAGTAGGGGTAAGCGTGATTGCCTCTCACCCAGTCGGCCTGGGTTCGATCCCAGACGGTCCCGGTGGCATTTTTCGAGACGAGATTTGTCTGATCACGCCTTCCGTCGGACGGGAAGTAAAAGTTGGCCCCGGACTAACTTAAAAAGGTTATGTCGTTAGCTCAGTCCAGGTGCAGGAGTCGTCTCCCTGGGTCCTGTTTCGGTGGAGTCGCTAGTAGGCAGTTGGACTCACAATCCAAAGGTCGTCAGTTCGAATCCCGGGGTGGATGGAAACTAAGGTGTAAAAAGAGGTTTGCAAATGCCTCAACAATCAAACCTTCGGACACCTAGTTTCGAGTAGGAATCTCGCAATCGAGAACGCCAAGGCAATGCTGTAGAGCGAATAATTTGATTTTTGAATGCTAAATCAAATTGATGTTTGACAGAAAAAAATGGAAAACTAGCAAAATTTACTACTAGTTAATGAATATGCGATTTGTAACATTTTTTTTGGTACATTCTGTATACCCAAAGAAGCCATTTTGCATAATTAGTTTGTCCATATAATTTTCCATACAAATTTGGCAGCTGTCCATACAAAAATGATATGTGAAAATTCAAAAATCTGTATCTTTTGAAGGAATTTTTTGATCGATTGGTGTCTTGGGCAAAGTTGTAGGTATGGATACGGACTACACTGGAAAAAAATGATACTGTCATCAGGGGTGTATGACCCAATCTCACCCCCCAGACCCAATGTCACCCCTGATGACGGTACAGGTTAAAATTTTTTTGGTGATTTTTTATTTAACTTTTTTTTTACTAAAACTTGAATTGCAGGCGTGGCTGAATGGTTACGCTGTTCGCTTTGTAAGCGGAAGGTTCTGGGTTCGATTCCCATCGGCTCCTATCGAGAAATTATGGAAAGGAGGAATTCTGAACTCTTGAATATGAACGAAAAATTCATTAGCTCGCGGCGGGGTTCGATCCCCCGTCCTTTGGGTCAGCAGACAAAAATGCTAACCACCAGACCATCGAGGCCTAGTTGACTAGAAGGATTAAGAATGCTATATGAATCCAAAAAAAAAAAAATGATTGGGATCTGTGTACCAGGAAATGCAATATTTAATGCAAGTTGAATTCAAGGACACTTACTGGTTGCATAATTGTTAGGCGAATATTGAACTTTCAACACGACCAGAATTCATCACAAAAAGCTTGGTGAACCGAATTGGAAAGCTTCTAATGAATCCAAGAACATACGAAGAATTAAGGACTATAAATAGATTTGACCGGCCGCATCATTTACCACGGTGAATCCTGGCTTCACACCCATCTTACTAACACCCTCAAACCTCACGTGATACTTTGTCCAAGACGCAGCCGATTTAGCGGTCTTCATCACTCAAGTATCGGACTAAAATTCCCATCCACTTCCCCGTGTCTTACCACTGGTCGTGGCCGGCGCTGTGATTGGCTAGCATGATAGGGACATTTGAAAATTGCGAAGGGGTTATGATTGGTTCCTACTCTTCATCTGTGGTCCACGGATCAATTCTTGGAGGTCCTGGTCAATAACAAAGTAGCAACTACGGGTAGACAACAATGCTATGCTAAAACTTGAATTGCAAAAAACTCTATTTTTATTTTTTTTTCATTTTCTAATATGTTTTAGGGGACATCAAATGCCAACTTTTCTAGAAATTTCCAGGTTGTGCAAAAAATCTTTGACCAAGTTATGAATTTTTTAATCAATACTGATTTTCAACTTCATTTTTCGATGTAAAATCAAATTTGCAATCAAAAAGTATTTTAGTGAAATTTTGATAAAATGCACCGTTTCCAAGTTAAACCCATTTTAGGTAACTTTTTTGAAAATAGTCGCAGTTATTAATTTTTTAAAATTAGCGCCCATGTTTGACCACTTTTGAAAAAAAAAATTTTTTGAAGAGCTGAGAAAATTCTCTATATTTTGCTTTTTGAACTTTGTTGATACGACCCTTAGTTGCCGAGATATTGCCATGCAAAAGTTTAAAAACATGAAAATTAATGTTTTTCAAGTCTCACGCACACAACCCACCATTTTCTAACGTCGATATCTCAGCAACAAATGTTTTGATTTACAATGTTAAAATATGAAACATTCGTGAAATTTTCCGATCTTTTCGAAAAGGCTTGATTGTTGAGGCAATTGCAAACCTCTTTTTACACCTTAGCTTCCATCCACCCCACACTCGAACTGTCGATCTTTGGATTGTGAATCCAACGGCCTACCAGCGACTCCACCGAGACAGGACCCAGAGAGACGACTCCTACACCTGAATTGAGCTAATGACCTAACCTAAGCGTGATCAGACAAATCTCGTCTCAAAATTTGTCACCGGGATCTTCTGGGATCGAATCTAAGCCGACTTGGTGAGAGGCAACCACGCTTACCCCCACACCACGGTCGCGGCTCAAAAAATTACCCCGTGACCAAGGGTCCTGATTTTCGGTTCAATGAACAGAAACCACTCACTCATCGCCTATCCAGTCGTCGCCTATTCTAACCCGCTAGCATTCATGAGCGAATGATACTCGCAAGCAGCCAGCGAGTGGCCCGAACTGTTCACTCAGCGAACAAATACATCGTGAAAATATTTGTCTACTCCGTCGCTCGACGACACTCGCACACTACCATGCTCAGCGAAGAGCCATTCTCACAAAATGCCAGCGCGGCAGTCTTTTTGTCTTCACACCCTCAGTTTGCCATCAATTTGATTTTTTCTTGGTGGAAGTTTGTTTGAATGGTGTCTATAATGTTATGAAATCAAAATAAATGCACAATTTAATTGATAACATTGATTTGAGGCAACCCAAATCAATGAGTATAACGCAGCGCATCAGAGAAAAAAATGTTTTCAGTTCAGAGTGATCGGCGACGTTCGGCCTGCCTGAACCGTTCGGAGACTGAGCCGATCAGAGAGAGAAGGAGAGTAGAAGCGAGAGTGTTCGGGAGCGAATGGAGAGAAAGTGACAAACAGTAGGAATTCATCAGGGCAGTATCGCGTCGCCTGCTATTTGTGCTCGCGAATGGAGTGATTGATTTTGAACAATCAGGACCCTTGCCCGTGACACGAAATATTCAACGCAATTATTTTTTGAGATCAATTCTGGGAAATATATCTAGACTTCAGAAATTTATAAATCAGAATAAATCGGTTAAATCTCTCCAAAACAAATAACATTATTAATTCACCGAAAATAAAATAAGTACAGTATCTGAATTATAATTTTGTCGTTGTTTTCAGTAAAAAACATATTAGATTATTTCAAAAAAGTTTATACAAAAATTAATAAATATTCCAAATGGATTAAAAAAAAAATTGCCCAGTATATTAAATTCACTTTAAAATTTTCAAATGATACAGTCATCCCTCATATTCGGAACAGTTTACAGATCGGCCAATGTTCAAAAAATCATAGAAAATCGATAATTGAACTTAATGATTCGCTTTTACTTTCATGTGAATGCTTTTCTTGCGATCTTTCGAATGCTGTATCGAACAACTGCGAATTTTGCCTTTTATATCAACTTTTTGAAGAAAAACTTTGACCCTTGAAATCCACAAATTCGGAACACTTTTTTCCTACGGGTGTAAACAAACTTTGATTCTCTCCATAAGTACATAATTTTTACAAAATAATGACTTTACGCACTGAAACCAACGAAACTCAAGCTAAGTAATGTTTTATGAATAGTCTGATAACTTTTATCAGTTAAATTTAGGTGTTCCACAATTGTGGGAGGCACAATAACATCCCACAATTATGGTACAGGCAATTTGGAGGCAGTGTTTTGCTGCTCTGAATAAAATAATCTCAAAATGCAGTTTTTTGTCCAAAAAGAACTACTTTTACTAGTGAAATAGCAAGAGAATGTCCAAATAAAGGTCCTAAAAATAGTAGGGTCGACAGGAAAGATGCATTTGGCATGCTATTGACAAATTATCACAAAAGTGTTCCGAATTTGTGGGTGTTCCGAATATGTGGGATGACTGTATGCAATATGTTTACCGTTATTTCCCTAAATTTTACAGCTCCAATAAGCCAAATAAACTTGAAATTATCCGAGGTTTTCGAATATGCCAAAATTGAGATCAAAAAGTGACGTCATGTAAGCTTAGAGGGTAAAAGTCAACAGTGAAAAAAGTTTGTAATAGAAAAATCGTTAAACTACGAAAAAAAATGCTATTTACCAAAAAGCGTGTAGGCCATGAAACTCCCTAACTTTTGACCTAAGGTAGTATGGATGTTGGAGGCTAAATAAATGGTTTTGGAATTGATCTCATGTACAGACAAACAAACGCTGAATGTTTCATCCAAATTTCAAATTATCATTTTAAAATTTTCTGAATGATAAAAAATGTGAAGGGAAAATTAAAAATGCAATAGATAAATAAATTTGTACATTGAAGGACCAAACTTTTGAAAAAAACCCCTATAGGGATATAAAAGATTCAATAAAGTTTGATATTCTCCATTTGAGCAGTTTGGAGCAAATTTGGTCGTCAAGAAATTATTTTTTGCTGGGCTGAGAAATTACATTATTGAAAATTTTGAAATTTTAGCTGAAAGTTTGATGGAAATGATCGTAACTAGACATTTCTAACTCTTAGCTTCATTACCATTTATTGCCAATCTGCGCCGTACCATTCCTGCATGTCACGGAAATTCAAATCGACCAGTAAGTGCTGATTCTCAATTTCACACATTTTGCATACGAGGACACAAATCGAAGTCAAGTGTGCGAATATATATAGGAAAAACTGCCTTTGCCTTGAAAAATCTCTCGTTATATCATCATCACCAAGCCATGGGGAAGAAGCCAGTCAGTGCCATGGCCGGTCTTCTTGGCACTTATTTCCGTCACCAAACCACCTCTTCACACCCCCTCACACATACATTGCAACGGCCAGTCTGCAAAAAGAAAAAAAAGTAGAAGAAGCCTTGGCCTCAGAAGCTCAATGATGTGCTGATTTTATGCATGTTCAACCGTCTATCGTTATGCTGGATGGCCTGCGGGGGGAGATATTAAAATGAATTGTTTTGAAATGCAAATTCCGGGTGGAGAAAAGAAAAAAACGTGAAGAGGAAAACATGACATTAAAGTAACAGAGTGAAGAGCTCACCGAGGCTTTTCCGAGCGACGACACGTGTGCGGCGCGGTTTTTGTGCACAATTTTATTCATGAAATTCGCTGATAAAGACGTCGTTGGTTTAAAGATCTCCATAAAGATCATTGCGACGGTGGAGCCATTAGTTTCCAACCAGGACCGACGATGATGAGGTAAATCTTGCCCAGTAACGATGACTTCAAGTTCCCTCTCGGAAATTCTAATGTTGGTGATGCTTCAAGTCTGTGCCGCCTTCTTCAAGCATGGATCGTTGCAAATTTAGAGCAATCATCACGAGAGAGTGCAAAAACATTCGAAGAAATTTTGCCTCTGGACAACAGTCCCAGTTCCCAGTCTAGTCAGGTCTGTTTTCGGAGAAAAGTTTAGTTCGTTTTATTTCCAGCAAATCAACGAATGCGTGAATGTTGATTTTATGTCTTGTTTACCCTCCTCGCTGTAGAGTTCTGTCCCGGGTGATGATGATAGAAAGAGAGTAGTAGTCTGTGATGTGGCTCCTTTTGCTCAACCCCAAAGAACATCGGTCGGGGAAAGAACGAACCAACCAACCAACTTCTTCTTCGACCAGACTCTCTGCGAACTGAACTGCTTCTGTTTACTCCTCAATCAATTCTGTTTGAGTGCAAGAGCAACAAACTAAGCAAATAAATAACAAACAGCAGCATCAAGAAAGCACTTCTTGTGCTTGGTTTCCTCGCTGAATGGCTGGTTGGTTTCAAGTTTGGTCGAAGAGTTGTTTGCTTGCAAAAGTTCAGATTTTTATAGATCTTGCACAGCCAACCGCGTCAATTGCTGGACTGTCGATTGTTCTTATTTTTTGTACAATCTTTCATGAAATAGGTATTGAAAAAAACTATCTAGAGAATCATGAAAACTTTCAGAAAAAATACAAAAATACAAAAATACAAAAATACAAAAATACAAAAATACAAAAATACAAAAATACAAAAATACAAAAATACAAAAATACAAAAATACAAAAATACAAAAATACAAAAATACAAAAATACAAAAATACAAAAATACAAAATACAAAAATACAAAAATACAAAAATACAAAAATACAAAAATACAAAAATACAAAAATACAAAAATACAAAAATACAAAAATACAAAAATACAAAAATACAAAAATACAAAAATACAAAAATACAAAAATACAAAAATACAAAAATACAAAAATACAAAAATACAAAAATACAAAAATACAAGAATCGATGGTATGTTTTTCCAGACCTGAATTACAATGTTATGCCGTAATGAACTGAATGTGGCGTACCTTTTTTGAAAAAGCTTTTCGCAAATATACTTTCTACTCCATCTTCGTCGTAATTGACACAATCCGTAATCTAACAGCAAACCCCGACTCGTGTCTGAACTAAAAACCACTACAGCTGTGAAACAACGACCGATATTCGACAAGACAGGCATAATCTAATTACAACGAATTGCACCTCTCAGCTATTTATACCACCCCCTCCACCGCTTACCCTTGCCTTATCTACCTGACGATGGTCTGGTATGTGTGTTTGTACGTAACGTATACACGTGTCAGCACAACCAGGCGCCGCCGTCGAGCGAACCGGAAACCACGGAAGCTATTGGATTTCGCATCTTCTTCCTCTTCCTCTCGCTGACAGTGTTGCCAGCCAGCCAGCCAGCCAACTAGGACTGAAAGCTCACGTAGGTCACGTCTTGGCTTCGCCTTCTCCAGATCTATTATCGAACTTAAATTGAATTGGAGTAGTTTCCACGGTGGCGTGGACCAGGTTCGGGATGATGACGGGTTGGTCGGGGTCGTGTCGCTTTGTGTCACCGAGCTCTTGTTTCACGGGTGTCAGTTACCTGGTTGGCGTTCGGGAAGCAGAAGTTTGATTTTCGTGGAAATATTCATGGCACAGCAGAGTTATGTTCACTACCGAAGTGGAAGATGTTTGGACATACATTTTGTGCATGGTTTAGAGTGACATTCTGTGGAAACTTGACGCGCTGGAACTTCACTCTGGAGTGTCCAAGTGTCGTGTTTGTGTCGAAAAGTACATGACATCGATTTTTGGATACCGTCGATAGAGATTCTATAAAAGATGTCGGTTGTAGTTCGTGCTTATTTTTTTTTTCGAAAATTTAAGCTGGCAATTTTTGTTCCAAAGAAACTTTACAAAACGGAGCTGGAGTAGGAGTCGTTAAAATGATAAAGAACTTCGACCCCACATTCCTCATTAAAATAAAATCCGATTTGAAAATCCAACAAAACAATTCACCACCAACCTCCAGGTGCAAATCACACTCTCACTCCGACTAACGACATAATAAGCTTCTCCAAGAAGTACTTTATTCCGTCGGTGGTAAGATCTCACACTCGCGAGCTCGAAGCAATTTCGTTCGTCCTTAATTTGTACCAATCTTCATTTGTGGCTGCCACCCCTTACCATCCCAGTAGGGTGTGACTACCAGGGTGTACAGTATCGCGCAGGTTGGAGGAGAGTACGCTCCAGTTGGCATCTTCCGAAAGGCTTCATCATTAAGATGTTCTTTTTTCCGCCCAACCTCCCCTCCCCTACTGCAGGATCTTAGCTTGCCAAGGAGTGATTAGCAAAACTAGAATTTCCCCGAGTGGAAGATTGGCGCCTTGGTTTGGCACAGGAAACACCCTCAACACAGAGTGCGAGGGACTGGTTTTTGTCATGTGGCTGCCAACTGATTAAATTGACATTCATCAAGGCGAACGAAGCTCACTTGCTCCGGCACCCGGGAGCTACAAATTAACCCCTCGGTGTGAGAACCTCGGTAGTGTCAAGTGGCTGGGAAAGGCTGACGGAGAGAGAGAGAGAGGAAGCGACTGCGGTGAAGTAATTATGTCTTCACGGTAGGTGACTTACTTTTGCTTCGATTAAACCGTACTCTCCGAATTGTATGGGGTTGTGTTGAGTATAGCAAGAAACCAGATTAGTACATATCGTGTGAACACTTAGTAGATGTCTCTTGATACAGAAATAATTGCAATCGTGTAATGATGAAACTGGAATAGAAATAGTTACACTGCAGACCTATACTACACCCAGAACTGGGCATCGGCATACAAGAGGATAAAGGGCACGGTTCGGTAGTGAAGAGGTAGGTGAACGGACTGAGAGGATAAATCCAGAAATAGAGGAGAAAAGCAACTCGCGACAAAATTTTGAGGCTAGGAATTTTGACAGGTATGATTTTCATAAAGTATTCGCCTCCTTTTCTCTCCCACAGAAAACCTGGGAACGAGGTAGCTGTCAAACTAGGCAAAAATGTTAAAGTCACTCACAAAATGAACTTTGAGTGATTTGAGTTCATTTCTGACGTCACGATTTTCTCCTCTATAGCCGAGATGGGTTCATTTTCCAAAAAGTGTCATTCACGATAAACTTTCATTAACTTTCACCGCCTAGTTGATCATGTCATGTTTTATTGTGTTAGTTTAAAATGAAATGTGCTATAATTAAGTGTTGTTAGTTAAAATTTATTGTTACTACTAATCTTAGGCAATAAGTACACCAATTAACACCTACCTGTACAAAACACAAAATATCTGTAAAGAAAAAACCATAGAACTCATCCACTAAACGCACCGCGTAATCTGTTATACACTGAACCCCCGGTGGTTGGTCACTTTTTCGTTTGACACTTTTTTAGTTTGTACCCCGTTGGTTGGTCAAAGTCAAACTAAAAAGTGACGAACTGTCACTTTTTACACGGCGCTCACGCACACTTTCAAAACAAACGTTCAGTAGTGTGTGTGAACTCCGTGTAAAAGGGGTGTCAAACTAAAAAGTGACCCCGTTCGTTTGACAACAGTTGGTGTCAAACCATCGGGGTTTGAGTGTACACAATTTGACAGACACAAAACATACACGACACACCCGATTTTTTACACAGACACGCATGCAATAAAACATTCACGAACGGCAAGTCACCGCGTTTAGTTCAGAACAGCAAGTTACAAGTTTTTTCAACACAATCCGAACAATTTTCATAAACAAGAACGACAAAAGTACACGCGCGGACAAGTGAGAGATGGGAGATTAAGTTTTCGTGCAAGGAAAGGAACAAGGAAGAGGGAATTGTAGTGGAAAAGGTGCACGGGAGAAGGTGCAAGGGATCATTCCGATAGCGTTTTATGAACCCGTACTATAGTTGTGCTCTAGAACCACTTGGACTACGCGGTGATTCGATCCATTTCAGGAACCTTATATGCACAGAACACCGGTCAAGCTGAGTATACGCAGATATCGGCGAAAGTAAACTGATTACGAGGTTATAATTAGTGTAATAGCTGACGGTTCGGAATATCATTAAACATTGAAGTCCGCAACAGAGGTGGTACGGGAAAATTGTTTTGCTTCAATTCAAAAATTTCTAGCAAAACAATATAGTTGGGCAAAAGATGAAGTGCAAACAAAGAGTCTATACCACTAGTTCCTAATGTAAACATCAACTGGTATGAGCAGGATAGACTCTAGATTTACATTTCGTCATTGGCCCGTTTACATTGTTTTGCTTGAATAAGCCTTTCACACTAAAGAAATGCTTTAAAAACACATGAAAATAAACTTCTCTTGGACCTAGTAACATGTATGTTGTGCGTGCGTGCGTGTGCGTGTTTTTTTGTTTGCGAATGTTGATGCGTTCACCGAAAATTTGCCCTCAATTGGGTCCTAAAATGAAGCTTAGATTGCTGATATTATTGTTTACAGCGATAAAGCTTATTTTTTTTGAGTACAATGACCCTTTGTACGACCACAAAGAGTTTAAGATGGATTTTTAAATCAATTTTGAAAAATTAAACTCGCGGTCCTTCTTGACAGAAAAGCTCCTACTTGACAGCTCGTTCCAAGGGGACCATAGTTGATCCATCGAAAAAATGTGGTCCTGTTAAAAAAAAATTTGCATTAAAATGAAAAAAAAGTGATCACAAATGGTTTTTAATCGTGTTTTTTACCGTTGTACATAAAAATTTACATAGGGCTTTAGTACCCAATTATCTTTGGTCTGACTGAAAACCGATTGAGGCCGCTTTTGATAAGCCTCTTTTTAAAATTGTTTAATTAGTGAAGAACCGTCAACGGGGAACATGGGACAGCTGTTTAAGTCGTGATTTTGTTAAATATTTCCTACATGAAATGGTGCAATTTGTAGATACAGTCCATACTCGATTATCCGAAGGCCTTGGCAAAATTTCACTTCGGATAATCTAATCACGAACAATTTTTGGATTTTCGTCATATTTTGGATTGTTGAGCTTTAGCATGACTCCTAAACTACTTTTTTGCAATTCCGTCGTGAAACTACTTACTTTTCCTGTCATTCTTGAACGACGAAATAGCCTACTTTTCTGTACCAAAAATAACAGAATCGAATAGCAACACTTTTCAAAATAAATGCTGAAAAGTTCTACTTTTCAGCACTGAAATGGGTGCTGAAAAGTTGAACTTTTCAGCACTTGTTTTGAAAAGTAACACTTTTCAACATTTTTTTTTATTTAAACGATTTATTGACAAAATACATGAAAATTTGACTTAAAATTTCACTCGATGGGTGTTTTCCGGAATTGCAAAAAATGTTGTATGGAACTCGTTGCAAAACTTGATTTTTTCAGCACTCGTCGTATTTATCCAACTCGGTGAACCTCGTTTGATAAATGTACGACTCGTGCTGAAAAAATCCTCTTTTTGCAACTTGTTGCATAAACTACTATAAAGTGATTTTTAATTTTTAAATCCTAGATGGCGGCCATGATGGCAGTGAGGAAATATTAGAAAATGCATTTTTTAATTTAATAGGCAATCAACCATTCAAATTTGACTAAAATAAGGTCGCAGAACTCGAAATTGATGTTAAGGCCGTTGCAAATATTTTTTAAAGTTTATGTCGCCCCCCTCCCCTTCAAAATCGGTTCGATCAGGGGCAAAAAAAAGGAAATAGAAGTCTAACCAACTGAAAACAATTAGAAATGCATTTGCTGCGTTTAAAATCATATTTAGCATGACTGGGATCGATCAAAAATATTTTAAATTTTTTTGGAATTCCAATTTACAGCACCACAAAAAGTTTGTTTTTCGGCGAAAAAAAAAATCTTTAATACTTAAAACGAAACTAAACTATTGGCACTACGCCCCCCGGGGCATGGCCTTCCTCTAACGTGGGATTTCTGCTCCAGCGCCTCTGACGAGACAGGAGAAACCGGGACCGACGTTTTACTTCACCATCCGATAGAAGCTCAGTGGATAAGGCGGGAATCGAACCCGCGTCTCATAGCATCATCGGGATCGGCAGCCGAAGCCGCTACCCCTGCGCCACGAGACCCACCATCTTTAATACTTGGATATTTTGATTTTTGGTTGAAAATTAGGGTGGTTCACGATTAGGGTGATTTTGGAAATCTAACTTTACAGGAATATTTTTGGGAATTTTTTCGTCTTCTAAAAAGTTGACGGGCTTGCCAATCCAAGCAACTTTGTCGAAGACACCAAAATTTTATCTCGTAATCTACGTCTTCTACGACCAAATTTATAGGAAGCATCTGAGCAAACCTTCAAAAATCCGTTTTTTTAACGTGGCAATTCAGGGTTAAGTTTTAGAGAAAAGTTCGGGGCACTAAATAACAAACATGTTTATTATCTGACAAGTCTATTTGGACTTAAGGGTCAAAAGTTACAGCGATTTCAAGGTAAAAACGTTACTTAATCCACCTTTAGGTGGTTGGTGCCTTCCTCATATTCATAAAGTCAATACATTCAGTAAAAATAGCAACATTCCCCCTTAACATGTTTAACAAATCAACTTTATTACTCATTTCTTTTGATATGGTTCGCAGACCATCAATATTTCTGGCTCATCGGCAAGGTCTGATAAAAAAAAACCTATCCAACGATAGTTCGCATGGAAGATTCAGACAATATTTTTATCACAATATCTGAAATCAAACCTCTAAAAAGTGTATAAATAACACTTAAGTGCCAATAACTTTTAATAGGGTGGTTAGATCCTTGATGTTTAAGGCTCATTTGAAAGGTCTTTCGATTATCTAACTAACGATGGGTCGCATGATAGACCCGGACATCATTTTTACTGAACTATCTGAGATCCGGCCTCCAAAAAGTGTATAAATAACACTTAAGTGCCAATAACTTTTGATAGGATTGTCAGATCCTTTTCTTACAAAAACCACCCTTTTTACAATCTTCCGGACATACGCCAAAATCGTTTTTTCAGCATGACTTTTGAAGTACTTTACCAAACTTCATAATTTTCAATAGGGACTTATGGGACCCCAAGACGAATCGAATGAGACCAAAACGGTCCAAATCGGTTAAGCCAGTGCTGAGATAATCGAGTGCATATTTTTTGGTGCACAGACCCACATCCCTACACACACACACACAGACATTTGCTCAGAATTTGATTCTGAGTCGATAGGTATACGTGAAGGTGGGTCTACGAGGTCAAATTAAGAAGTTCATTTTTCGAGTGATTTTATAGCCTTTCCTCAGTAAGGTGAGGAAGGCAAAAAGATGCAAATTTAAAACTTAAATATCTCGAAAAGGTGCAAGCCAAATTTTAAGCACTAGGTTGCATTTGAAAGAGGAGATCCAGCACTACAAACGCTGGAAAAATCTCTGGGGTGTTTTTCTTTAAACTCGAGATATCTTCATTTGAAAAAGTATAATTTTCAAAGAAAAACGTAACTTAATCCACCTTTAGGTGGTTGGTACCTTCCTCTCATTTATAGCGTGATTACAATCCCATAAAGTGTCCACATGGTTTATGGATCTCCCCTAACGTGATCGCAGCACCTAAGAGGTCCTAATAAAAATAAGTGACGAGTAAAAAAAAACAGACTTCCTACAGACTTTTTGTCAAGATTATACAGACACCGCCTTTCAGGAAAATGGCATCCCTCTACAAGGCTTTTTTCGTGGCGACCAAACGGGACCATTTGAGGTTATGTAAATTCAGTTCATTTTTTAAACTGCTTGTAACTTTAGATAGGTAAGTCAGATCTTGAAAATTCTTAATCCACAAGAAAGGTCTTCTCATAAGATTTCTAAAAATATATAACATGTGAGGGTTTCATGAAAAAAACACCCTTTTTACCATAATTTTAATTTAATATGAAACAGTTTTTTTTAACATAACTTTTAAAATACATGATAAAACTGCATGAATTTAAATAGCAACTTAGGGGACGTTAAGACGGATCGATTAAAACCATTCCTGCCAAAATCGGTTGAGCCTGTGTAAAGATATTCCAGTGACATTGATTTGGTACACATGTCTACATACAGCCAAACACACAGACATTTGCTCAGCTAGTGATTCTGAGTCGATATGTACAAATGAAGGTAGGTCTAGGAGGTCTAACTAAAAAGTTCGTTTTTCGAGTGATTTTATAGCCTTTCCTCAGTAAAGTGAGGAAGGCAAAACCTTATGGGACCACCCTAACGAATTTCGAAAATTGTCCAAATGTATGTTTTTCCATGAAATTTTGCCCGCTGAATCTGAATCTGCCCTCAGAATTGACCCAAAGTGTCGAAAAATTGATTTTTGGTCATATTTTGGGTTTAGTGGTGGACTCTCTCGTAGTCGATATTGAAGGAACCGTCGAGAGCGGGTTTTATCAAATTATAGAACGAAAAATCAAAGCAATCTATTTGAAGGGACTGAAAAAATGATTGACAGCTGAAGATCGACCGCCAGAGAGTCTACTGTAAAATGCAACCAAGCTTCGGATAATCGAAACTTCGGGTAATCGAGTTTGGACTGTAAGCAACTTCATAGCAAAAAAAATGAGTTTGACAACACAGAAAGAGCTTCAAGGACTAGTATCTTTTTCAAACCCCAAATTTCTCCACCGATTGATTGAATCAGTTTTTATTTTCCTAGAATCCAAAAACTTTTCCTTTGATGATCGTCGTTACACTTGAACAATGTTTGCTGCAGCCCTCGAATCAGTGCTCGCCGTCTTCTTTGTGGCTCAACATCTCACAACTCTCCAAGAAAGGACGAATAAATAGGGTAATCGCATGTCATTTGCCGAAAGATACACGTTATATCGCCTTATGTCGGTCCTTGTGTCTGCGTCCCGTTTTCCCACTATCGAATCATCGAACAAAGTGCTGGCAACGACCCCAAACGACGACAACGGGCTAGAGCGGCTTATGTGCCCTCTCCCTCGCCGCCTACCGGGAGTTCTGAAGTGTCCCCTCTTCAAATCGCTTGTTTCCAGCAACAGCATCAGCATAGCACCAGCAGTAACCAACAGGAGGATGAGGAGGAAGCTTCTTTACAGTGTGCTGTCGTATTCCCGTAACAATGTTTAACTTTGAATCCGATATGTGCAATTTGGACCCTCGGAACTCGTCGCCGACGCCGTCGGAGCAGCCAGACCATCCGTCTAACGACACCGGGAGATGGATGCATCTTTCAACAGTTGATAATTCATTCATGAAGCGGAACGGGACCACGTGGTTCAACGTTCAGCGGAGTACGAAGAAAGAATATACACATGGTGGTCGAGCTGTCGTGATTTGATTATACCTGGGACCGTACCCCGGCCGGCAGTGACCAACCAGACTGGTGATGGTGTGAATCGACCGGTGACAAGTTGAACAAAACGGTGAAGAGTGTGTGATCATGAAGTGTTGCATAAGTGATGACACACTGGATGTCGTCTCGTAAACCGTTTTGCTCAACGCGGTTGGGGTGTTCTGGGGGTTCTGTACCTCGGTCGTAAAATGCCATAAAGATTAACCTGTTGCGGGGTGGTCATTTCAATCAATTTGCCTCAAGTGTCGGAAAAGGAATTTAATTATTACAGGAGTTTTTGGGAACCTTATGATTGATTGTTTTGAAAAAGAAGGAAACGGAAACACGTTTTCATTTTTTTTTTGCATTTTCCGCTATAGAATGACACCAATGATATCATTAAAATTGTAAAAAAATGCATAGAGGCATAGTCTGGGACACTACAAAAATTACTGAAGAGCAATTCCAGCTCAAATCAGGAATTTTTCTGGTACTTTTGTACCCGACCCTCTCCGATTTCAATGAAACTTTGTAGACATGTTATCCTAGGCCTATATAAGCCATTTTTGTGTATATGGAGCCAATAGTACTCGAAAATAACATTTGAGAAGGGCGTAAGTTATTTAAATATTTTTGTACTTTGCAATTTAAAAATGACTGTATCTCGAAGCCGTTGCGTCGTATCAAAAAGTGGTCAAAGACAAACTTGTAGGAAATTTGACGGGCTTTCCGAAAAAAAATACACTGAAAGAAAAATACACGCCATTTCTATGAGATTTTTTGATTTTTAAGTTTAAAAGTGAAATTTTAAGGTGATGTAACGATTTTTTTTCGTTCAAATTTTTTGTGAAAATAGCCTAAAATGTGACAAAAAGACTGACGAAAAATGCAGGATGGTATGTCTCTCCTAAAAAAATACAAAAATCATTTACTAAAACTGTTTTTTTGAAAAGTGGTCTAAACGTCGAAATTTTCAAAAACCGGTAGTGGGAATCGATTCCCCAGACAATTTTACATAAAAGTCTCCATATTGACCATTGTGCTATGTCCTAGTTTGGGAAGATACAGCGGTTTTAAAAAAAAAATGTCGAAAAAATGGGTTTTTTTGTGGTTTTTGGCAATTTCTATATGACAGACTTGGTTTTTCGGTCTCGTAAATATTTTTACCGGAAAGCTCGTCCAATTTCCTATAAGTTTGCCTGTGACAGCTTTTTGATTTGACTTGTTTTGATATTTACGTAAGCTAATTAACTATCCAGGTTTCTACCACACTGAAAAAAATATTCTATTTTCAGTTATTAGCAATGTAATTAAGCTTATATCTGTAAGCCCTTACATCCAATTGAAATGCTGTTAAAAATCAAAAAATCTCCTATAAGTGGCGTGTATTTTTGTTTCAGTGTATTTTTTTCAGAAAGCTCGTCCAATTTCCTACAAGTTTGTCTTTGACCACTTTTTGATACGACGCAACGGCTTCGAGATACAGTCATTTTTAAATTGCAAAGTACAAAAATATTTAAATAACTTACGCCCTTCTCAAATGTTATTTTCGAGTACTATTGGCTCCATATACACAAAAATGGCTTATATAGGCCTAGGATAACATGTCTAAAAAGTTTCATTGAAATCGGAGAGGGTCAGGTACAAAAGTTCCAGAAAAATTCCTGATTTGAGCTGGAATTGCTCTGAATACTTATTTTTACTTGACCGAGCCACGTAGCCCAGTGGTAACGCTTAAGTCGTGATTTTGATTTTTGTAAGCAGTAGATCGGGGTTCAAATCCCGGCTCGGATCAACACAACTGGTGATCTTTTCCCTTCTGGATTCGATTGCTTAGTAAAGGGAAGGTAGTGTACCGTAACAAACTGGACCTTATCAAGACTTAGGAAGACAACCCATGGAATGTTAACATTACCCTTATCATGTTAACATTAAGTTGATTAATAAACTGTCACTGAATCCGCTAAATGCCGGCCCCGATACTCTTCACGGGTGTTCCACTCAGGAACAGGGAAAGATTTACTTTACTAACTGACTTAATTGCATACTGCATGCACGGCGCTATCTCCGGTATTATACGAGTCTTCAATCGTGTATCTTCCCATTTTGATTTTAGTTTGTCCCGTGACGCCCTCAAGCATAGGTTTTTCACTTATTTTAGAGGCTAGGTTCAATTTTATGTGTAGCGATTAAGTAGTTTTAGTTTTGTGTACACTAGATTAAGAAGATCATTGGGGCACAATGGAGCCTGTTGATCCAGACAAATAAACAAATTATATCAAAATTTTTACTCAAAATACAGAAAATGTTAGTATTCAATGTTTGGCCCTTTTAAAATGTTAGCCTTGATTTAATTTTTTTCAAAATATTTTTTTCGAAAAGATCGGAAAATTTCACGAATGTTTCATGTATTAACATTGAAAATCGGACCATTAATTGCTGAGATATCGTCATTAGAAAATGGTGGGCTGTTTGGGTGAGACTTAGAAAACTTCAATTTTCGTGTTTCTTTTTCTTTAAGGCGCTGTATCTCAACAACCAGAGGTCCAATCTTCAATGTCTCTTAGACAATTTTATAGCAAATTTTCTGAACTTTTCAAAAAAAATATTTTTAGAAATGGTCACTCATGGTCACTATTTTTAAAAATCGAAAAACTGCAAATATTTCGCTGAAATCAAACTTTCGGTGGCTATATCTTGAAAACGGGGCCCTTTATCAAAAAATCTGTAAAGTAATTTTCGATTGCAAATTCAATTTTGCATAAAAAAATGAGGTCAAAAAAATTTTATGTATGAAATTTCGATTTTTCCAAAAATCACCAGTTTTTCAAAAAATCATAACTCGGCGGCAGATTTTTTGACCATGTTTCTCTATAGCTCAAAAGTTGCGGATTTTGTCCCTAAATCATATCAAAAATCTCGAAAATCAAAAATACGTATTTTGGGAATTTGAGTTTTTGTAAAAAAGTTAATAAAAAATTGGGAATTTTTTTCCGTGTACCTATTTTTTCTAAATAGTCCTTAACAATACCTACAACTTTGCCGAAGACACCAAATTGATCAAAAAATTCCTTCAAAAGTTACAGATTTTCGAATATATACGTACCATTTTTGTATGAACAGCTGCCAAATTTGTATGGAAATTTATATGGACGCACTAATGATGCAAAATGGCTTCTTTGGGCATAGGGAAGGCCCCCACAAAGTTTGAGCCAAATCAAAAAATACAAAAAATAAAAATGGTCGAAATCGGCCGGTTTTTGTAGAGAATTGCTCAATAGAATGTTAGAATTGTAGATTTTTTTAATAAAAAAATTAAAAACTTCCTAATTCTAGAGTTTAAGATATTTAGGTTCTGAAATTTTAGTTTTTGTTTTAGAATATTTGGAACTTAGAATATTTGAATATAAAATTTTGAAAGTTTAGATTTGAAAATTTAAGAAATTTTGCAATTCTAGAATTATTTTTTTTTTAAGTTCTAGAATTTAAGATTTTTAGGATTAGAAAATTTCAGTGTTTTAAAATTTTAGGAAGCAAGAATCATAGAATTGTAGAATTCAAAACATAAAAACATAATAATTACTAAATAGGTTTTGAAAATGTTAATATTATCGAATTTTAGAAATTTAAAATAAGAATTTTAAATTTTGGAAGGTGAGAATTCAAAATTTAAGAACTTTAGAATATTAGAATAAAAAAATTAAAAACTTCAGGTTGAGAACATTTCAATGTTTTGGAATTAAAGATTTTTTGTAAGTAAAGAATTTAAAACTTTAGAATTCTTAGGTGTTTTGAAATAGAGTGATTTGTATTAAAAATTTTAAATTTTAGGATTTGAGAATTTTAAGAAAATTAAGAAACTTAAGAATTGTAGAGTTTTCGATTGTTAATTTTTAAAAAAATCAATGCCTTGAAATTTTTGAAATTTGAGAATTTTTGAATTTAAAAGCTTGAAAATGTCAGAATTAATAACTTTATGACTGTTGGATTTTAGAATTGAAAATTCAAAATCATTAGATTTCTAGAATTATAGATTTTCTGGTTTTGAATGTTTAAATGTTTGGAATTTCTGAAATTTTGATATTTTTGCCTTTTTGAATTTAAAATTTTGGAAAGTTAGAATTAAAATGTCCAGAATTGGAAAAAAAATAGAATTTGAGATCTTTAGGTTATAAGAATGTTAGTATTCGAATTTTAGAAATTTTGAATTGAAGAATTTTATAAGTTCACAATTTTAGGATCTTGAATTAATTCTAGAATTTTAGGAATGTTGAATTTATGAACTTTAGGATTTTTGAATTTGTGATTTTCAAATTTTAAGAATTTAAGGGTTTTGGAATTATAGAGTTTTTGAAATTAGAATTGAAGAATTTTGGATTAGAGTTTCGTGGTGGTAGAGTGTAGCAAAATGTGTGTGTGTGTGTGTGTGTGTGTGTGTGTGTGTGTGTGTGTGTGTGTGTGTGTGTGTGTGGATATTCAGCGCCTTCTGCACGACCGACCGAAGCTTGCCGCCTCCAGGATGCCGACGGAGCTCGGGTTCAATAGATGCGTGTTATCGTGGAACAACCCAGACTGGTACGGATGATGTTGATGTTTGCCGGGCCGTTTTCCTTTCCGAGGTGGCTGAAGATCCGGTCGGCGTCGCAGTCTGTGGTGGAATAAAGGTCGATTAGATCGATTGATTATGAATTTTGGGATTGAGGAGGAGGAGGAGGAGGAGGAGGAGGAGGAGGAGGAGGAGGAGGAGGAGGAGGAGGAGGAGGAGGAGGAGGAGGAGGAGGAGGAGGAGGAGGAGGAGGAGGAGGAGGAGGAGGAGGGAGGAGGAGGAGGAGGAGGAGGAGGAGGAGGAGGAGGAGGGAGGAGGGAGGAGGAGGAGGAGGAGGAGGAGGAGGAGGAGGAGGAGGAGGAGGAGGAGGAGGAGGAGGAGGAGAGGAGGAGGAGGAGGAGGAGGAGGAGGAGGAGGAGGAGGAGGAGGAGGAGGAGGAGGAGGAGGAGGAGGAGGAGGAGGAGGAGGAGGAGGAGGAGGAGGAGGAGGAGGAGGAGGAGGAGGAGGAGGAGGAGGAGGAGGAGGAGGAGGAGGAGGAGGAGGAGGAGGAGGAGGAGGAGGAGGAGGAGGAGGAGGAGGAGGAGGAGGAGGAGGAGGAGGAGGAGGAGGAGGAGGAGGAGGAGGAGGAGGAGGAGGAGGAGGAGGAGGAGGGAGGAGGAGGAGGAGGAGGAGGAGGAGGAGGAGGAGGAGGAGGAGGAGGAGGAGGAGGAGGAGGAGGAGGAGGAGGAGGAGGAGGATATGTTCAGTTCTGGAATGAAGGACACCTTCAGCGGAATTATTGCATCGTCGGAACTTCCTACTCCTCTGTTAGCAGCCAAGTTTTCCAGGGACGTCAATCAACGGCAGCACGGCAACGGCTCGTTGATGATTACCTTCCGATGGACAATATCTTCTCCTTGGCGGCCGTGGAGGTCGGCGGCGCAGGAGGTCTATTGAAGGAAAAGGTTGATTAGGTTATGGTATTTCGGGAGGTTTTATCATTCAAACTTACCACACTTCATGGAGTAGCGAATCAACACCTTTGGCCGCTTCTTGTGGTGCTTCTGCTGTAGCTGGAACCGGTTGTCTTCTCTGAACTTATACTCCAATCCCATTGCTGAGGAGGATTCCCCTGCCTGGTCGCTCAGAACCGATATCCATCGGTTCGTGCCAGTAAAAACACCGCTGGGGGAGCACTTTCGAGCGGCGGGAGGCCGCTTAGGTTCGGCGCCGCTGTCAGGAATCGGCAATCGTGATTCCGAACCGGCGCTGTTGTCGAAAACCTGGCCGAACTAGGTGCGGCCAACGTCGTCGGAGGAACTGCTGATCAACACGCAGACCCGGCGAACAAGAACCACGTTCCGTTGGCCAACTACGCGAGCCACATTCCGCTGGCCAACGCCGAAAAAGAACTAAGGTGTCCAACAACCGTCCTCGCCGAAGAACCACGCGCCGCAATGCTAGCGGACTCCCGAAGAACCAGGACGGGTCGTCCCCGTCATTCTGCGCCAGCAGAACCGAACGTGATCCGGAGGGAACCGGGTCGTCAGATAACCACTCGTCGCGCAGCTTTTTTTCCACAAATTCTCTCAAACTAAAACCAAAACATAAACAAACAGTAAAAATCGCGCGGTGGAATTGGGTTGCGGTTTTGGTTGCGTTTGACAGTTGTTACGCTTCAGAAAATTTGAGAAAAGCGGGGGGCGATTTCGAACACAAATGTTTTCGAATGTGATGAAAATGTTGTCGTTTTTGAAAACATTTGAAACGAAATCGAAAACAAACGATGTTTTCGATTTCAAGACAGTTTGATTTTGGATTTGCGGACCGGATTTCTATCCGTGTAGAAAAGCAGTTCTCTACGAAATCAGTATTTTTTAAATTAATTTTAATTTTTGTATTTTTTAAACCGGCTGAAACTTTTTTGGTGCTTTCGGTATATACAAAGAAGCCATTTTGCATCATTAGTTTGTCCATATAATTTTTCATACAAATTTGGCAGCTGTCCATACAAAAATGATATATGAAAATTCAAAAATCTGTATCTTTTGAAGGAATTTTTTGATCGATTTGATGTCTTCGGCAAAGTTGTAGGTATGGATAAGGACTACACTGAAAAAAATGATACACGGTAAAATTTTTTTTGGATATTTATTTAACTTTTTGTCACTAAAACTCGATTTGCAAAAAAACACTACTTTTTTAATTTTCTGATTTTTTTTATAAGACTTGATGTGCCAACTTTTCAGAAATTTCCAGAATGGGCAAAAAATCTTTGACTGAGTTATGATTTTTGGAATCAATACTGGTTTTTCAAGAAATTGAAATATTGGTCGCAAAAATTTTTCAACTTTATTTTTCGATGTAAAATCGAATTTGCAATCAAAAAGAACTTCAGTGAAATTTTGATAAAGAGCATCGTTTTCATGTTATAGCCTTTTTTAGGTAACTTTTTTTTAAAAATGGTCGCAGTTATTCATTTTTTTAAAGTAGTGCCCATGTTTGCCCACTTTTAAATAAAATATATTTTTGAAAAGCTGAGAAAATTATCTATGCTTTTTTGAACTTTGTTGATACGACCTTTAGTTGCTGAGATTTTGTCATGCAAAGGTTTAAAAACAGGAAAATTCAAGTTTTCTAAGTCTTTTCAAAATTTCAAATCAAGTCAATTAAATCAAGACTAACAATTCAAAAGGACATAATATTGAATGCTTGGCCCTCAGCTGCCCCGTTTTTTCTCAGATTTTTAAAAATATTTTTTTTCAAAAGTGGGCAAACATGTGCACTAATTTAAAAAAAATTAAAAAATGTGACTATTTTCAAAAAAGTTAATTAAAAATGGCAATAACTAGAAAACGGTGCCTTTTATCAAAATTTCACTGAAGTACTTTTTGATTGCAAATTTGATTTTACATCGAAAAATGAAGTTGAACAATTTTTGCGACAAATGTTACGATTTTTAAAAACAAATCAGTATTGATCAAAAAATTCATAACTCGGTCAAAGATTTTTTGCACAACCTGAAAATTTCTGAAAAGTTGGCATTTGATGTCCCCTAAAACATATTAAAAAATAACAAAAAATTAAAATAGTGTTTTTTTGCAAATCAAGTTTTAGTGACAAAAAGTTTAATTAAAAATCACATTTTTTTACCGCGTAGAGCGGCCGTGGCTGACTTGTTACGGTGTTCGCTTTGTAAGCGAATGGTTCTGGGTTCGATTCCCATCTGCTCCCAACGAGAAAGTTAAGAACACATAAATTGGAAATGATGAATATGAACGAAAAATCAAAGTCGCTCGACAGTTGCAAAGTAACCGCCGACCTTACAAGTCGCATTTTCAACGCCAGTCCGCAGTTTGTGTGCGCGTCGCCGCTTTTTTAAAATGTGCACCGTAGACAAACACAGTGTGGTTCTGGATTTTTGTCAACTCCAAAACCAACCAAGCCCAAAGCTTATAAAAAAATTTCTCGCAGACCTTCAAGTAAACCAAGAAAACTTGCGAGCATTGCAATTATGCAATAGAAGAAAAATAGCCGTGTTGCAGTTCGCCGACTCAGCAATGGCCTCGTCCATCATCGACAAACCTCTGGTATATCAGGGTTGCAAAATCCCGATTTACCTGGACAACAACGCTACGGAAGTTCGTGTGCTTGACCTACCTCTAGGCATAAGCAATGATGACGTAGTCAAAGTGATGAGTAAATACGGCGAAATTCTGACCATCACCAACGACCGCTGGATTAACTTCTTCCCAGGGATCCCAAATGGAGTTCGGACCCTGCGGATGTTGCTGAAACAGCCAACGCCGAAATCAATCACTATAAACAATGCTGCTGCAGCAGTGACGATTATAGGCAAAAAATCGCTTTGCAAACTCAAAGCAAAGAACAAAAAATGTGCGGAACCAAACGTGAACCAAAAAAGCAGTACACAACCGATTGAACCCGAGCCAAGCAGCAGCAGCAGCAGCAGTAAAAGCAACAACAGTAAACCAGAACAAAATGCAATGGAAACAAGTGAAATTGACGAAGAAGACAACGATGGATTCGAGACCGTGCTTTCTAAGCACACCCGCCGCCGAAAGCGCTTACAGGCATATTTGGACGCGGAAGACGAACTTACAAAAAAACGAAGAGAGATGGCTGCAGAAGAAACAGATGAAGAAGATGAAGATGTCATTAAAGCAAAATATTATAAGAAAAAGTGTTGTGAGATAACTTCTAAATCCCTGGAAGAAGAGGACGAAGATAAACTTGAAGAACTTGATAATTCACTCTCTAAATACTCCGCTAAATATTTGAAACATAGACAAAAATCGTTAGAAAAAAGGCATGGTAATAATTATTGAAGTGATTTTAAACTCTGTAATCTTTCCTCTTTCACTATCCACCATGAAGAGATGAATGCACAATGGTGTAAAGTCTCTATCATAATAATAATAAAAAAAAAGTCGCTCGAGGCGGGGGGTTCGATCCCCCGTCCTTTGGATTGGTAAGCAAAAATGCTAACCACAAGGCCATGACGACTAGGTGAATGTGGACTGGAATTAGGAATACTTTTACAGAGAGCGAGTTGTGGCGCTATAACCACGGCAAATAGTGTCCAGGGCATTCGTGGAAATACAATAGGGGGATGGCGTCGCTATTTTTAGACCACGTTTTCCACTTTTTCTCATCGAAACCGACTACTTTATCGACTTCATTTTGCTGGGCGAGATAGGACGCCGTCTATTTTTAGACGATGACTCAGCACTTTTACACTCTTGCGCTTAAAAAAACCAGGTGGCAGCACGATGTAACGCCACGTCCCTATGTCCCATCCCAGAGGGTCCCGGAGTACCAAACCTTCTTAGCATGGTGCTCCCAACGAATACAACCAAATCTCGGAGCGTATGGTGGTGTGTCCCCACGCTTCTTCCTCCCCTGTCGATTCAGAATTGTGTTGTTGTTCGAACACTCTGTGCTCAAACTCAATTACGAGTCATCTCTGCGATACGGCTTTACGCAGTAGGCCTGGCCGCTTTAACGCTTGTGATGTTTTAATGCATTTCGATGCAATGGCGCACTACAAATGTTAATAAATGACAAGAAGAGTTCTAGGCGTCATCTAACCTAAGGCTCTCTCCAGGATCCCTTCGAAAGATTGGCTGCGCTAGGGTCTGATTAGATTAGATTAGATTAGAAATCACATTTTTTTACCGCGTATCATTTTTTTTCAGTATAGTCCTCATCTATAGCAACAACTTTGCCGAAGACACCAAATCGATCAAAAAATTCCTTCAAAAGATACAGATTTTTGAATTTTAAAGCATCATTTTTGTATGGACAGCTGTCAAATTTGTAAGGAAATTTATATGGACAAACTAATGATGCAAAATGGCTTCTTTGGGCATACCGAAGGCACCAAAAAAGTTTCAGCCGGATATTTCTATAAAAAAAATCGAATGACCGAAATCTGAGGGAATTGCTCAGTCGTTGAAATAGATTTTGGGTCCGGTTTCACCCAAAACATTAGAAAATTAGAATTTCCGAGAAATTTATTAGTATTCGATACAGGAAATATTTTTTTACGGAATATCTCGGAAATTCCTGGGGGGTTTTTCCCGGGACGAGAAATTTGTACGCTCTGCCTAAAAAAACAGTGATTTTCAAATGATTTCATCGTTTACACCGTTTCTCTTGTAATTCATATTTCAACCACGCACACGGGCGCCCATAATCTGCAACGGTCGAAAGGAAGTAAATGTAATTAAAATTCATTGCAAAAACACAGAGAGTCAGTAAAAAAAATAGGTACACTTTTATCCCGTTTCGGGAGCCAATTGTAGTTCGTGATCGTGCCAAAGTACTTGACCAGACTGTTTTGCCGCTCAAATGGAGATGAAACAGAATTTTGGTGTCCGGGAGTCGTGTTTTTTTTTCTTCCTCTCACAGGACCATTTTGTCCAGAGGACACTTTCCGGCGCATAAAAACACACTCTTTTTTTTTGGGAGACCTAGCAGAAAATAATCACATTAAAAGTAGATGGCCCGTTAGCCTCCGGAGAGGGGTCCGCACGAGGTAGTCGAGCTGACATAATTGTTCCGGGCAAATAAAAATAAATGGCGAATATATGCAAATAACATAATTATCGTGGAGACTGCGGCGTTTTCGGCGGGGGCATTTATGTTTTCTCTACACTTTCTATCGCTTTTCCATCCCAGCTTCTGTCCCACCCTTCCCCGCCCCTTGTGAAAGGCGAAACGTGGACGGCAGCGGAAAGCAATTAATTTCACTTTAATTAATTTGTAAATGGTGGAATTACATCGCCTGCGATGTGGTTAAAATTGGACACTTAGACTTACCTGTTTTTGAACGACTCCAATTTGCTGTGGGGACACGATCGACAAAATATTCAAATTTGGTGGAGCTTTTTGAAACAGTAAGGGTTTGTGTCTCTGATATGTTGAATCATTATTATGGTGAGTGTCTTGACTTAAATGTTAATTTAGAAGCATTCAAAGACACATCTTTCAACAAGCTTTTGTAACTTTACGCTTCCAGCAATAAACAGTATTACATCAAATAAACTACGATTTATTTGCCGCCATTTCAAGGTTGTAAAATTTCTGCTCGTTACTCAATTTGTCAGAGGTGGCAAAGTATCTGGCTTGTATTCTTTCTCCCTCTGTGTTGTGCTTTCGGTAATTTCTCACGTAAGCCTCATAAAAACCATAACTCACCTCGGCACGAAATGGGAACCTGGTTTTGGCCGATGATGAGCTGCTCCACGGCAATCGTGTCGGTTGGCAAGTTGCTGTCAGGCTGGCTCGCTGACGAGACTCTTTGGCACGTTGTTACTATTCGTTTAGCTTTCCAGTGGAATTTCGTGCCGCGTAGAGCTTTCAAAATGGCAAATCGTGTCTAGCTTCTAGGTGTGTTTCGTGTAAAGAACGCGTAGCAATTTGATATGGTGCCGAATATTGAAAAACATGAAATAAACAAATGAATTTTAATAAAAATGAGACAACTATTTAATGAACCTGATTTATAAATAAACAACGAAAAATTGATAAAGAAAATGTTTGCTTACTAAACTGATTATTTACTTGGATGTAACATAATAGGTGAATTTTGCGGGCATTTCAGGGCATGATTTGCTAAGTGTATTGACCCCGAATCCCAATTATGAGCTTGATTATGAGCTTGATTGGTTGCGACAGAACCTGGCGCTTTGACTTTGAAGTTTAATGGGATTTATTTTTGAGCCCCGTAACGATTTTTGCATTTTTCAAAAACTTTACGGGCTCATAGGGAAAATATATCCTTTCTAATCAAACACCTATCTTCGTCATAAGGAGAGGTTGATGCTCGGTTAAAGCGCCTAAAACACTATTTAGGCTATAAACTTATCAGCAACAGCACCGCCAGGGATGCCACATGATTTTTGAAATGTCTGTGAAAAAGTCTGTGTATGTCTGTGCATTTGTCTAAAATTCAAATATATCAATTTACAGTCATGGAAATCCATTAGAAATTGTGTTTTTAAGCATTTGAAGACTAACGAAACAAGTTCCGGTTGATATTTTTATGAAATACAAGCCTTACCCGACAAACTTCGTTCTGCCTTTTTTCGTTTGTTGACGTTTGTTAAACTTTTTTGCATATTCAGCCTCCTGTGATCAAAATTTGATTTCACGTAACTTTTCCTAAACAATCTGCAGATTTTCCGGAATCGGTTCCAAAGTGGCCAAAGTTGTAACTTTTTGGCGTAAGAACCTTCCTTGGGCTTATACGAACCCAACGCAATAAAGAGCACCTCGATCCGACACTCCGTGTTGAACTGATTCGCGTTCGAACAAAACCGTCGAAATTTTTTATATATATAGAAGATTAATTTACTGAAGTTTTTTTTAAAGTCTGTGTGTCTCAAAAAATGTCTGACGCAAGTTCAAAAGTCTGTGAAACACAGACAAATCTGTGTATCTGGCATCCCTGAGCACCGCGTCGAGTAAGCACGCAAATGTATGCCACTTACTGGCCAAAATTATAACATTTAATGCACTGTTGATCATAATTTCTATTTTGCGAGACCATTTTTCATCACTTTGTTGGCACACACAGATGAGAGCTTACCCAGTCACGAAATATTCCAGCAGAGCTGGTTCTGTCAGAATCCTGCTAGAATGGTGGAACATTTCTGCGAGAAATGAGTGATCGCTTAAAATTTCATCACAACTAAGCAGGCCCAAAAGAGCGCTGGATGAAAAAAGAACTAAGCTGAAAATAGAAAAATGGGCGTGGCCCAATGCATTCTCGTCTGATTAGAATGCATTTTGGATTTTTTTTAATGCTTGTAAAAGGAATAGCATAACTTTTAATAAAAGTGAATATAAACAGAAATGTTCACAAAAAGTTGCTCTACTCGTTGGTGTAATTGGTTTTAGTAAATTTCAAGGAACACGCCAGATTTTCCAGCATCATTCGAACACGACCGCTTATTACACGGAGAAAAAAGAGTTCCTAAAATCGTGAACAAGCGTTCATGAAAATGGGAACCACGAACAAAGTGTTCAAATTTCATGGTACGTTTTTCAAAATCGTACCATGGGATTTGAACACTTTGTTCGAGGTTCCCATTTTCATGAACGCTTGTTCACGATTTTGGGAACTCTTTTTTCTCCGTGTAGGCTTAAAATGGGTATATTTCCCCTAGTTGAAATGTTACAGAATTTATAACACCGCCGCTGAAAACATCAACCTTTTCTTCACTCTCTTCTGGCAGCACCATCAGCTTGCTTGGTTGCATGAGCGTCGCGACGCCTGCCTCAATCTTTTCTGCAGAAGCAACAAGTGCTACCAGAAGAGCTCAAAGAAAAAGTTTATATTTTTTCGGCGGTGGTTTTATAAGTTCTGTGAGCAAAAAACTCAATCAGAATTGAAAAACTTTTTCAAAAACGATTAGCAATACATCCAAAATGAGCGCTCCGTGAGCGAAATATGAGCGCGAGCGCGAGCGTGGAGCAAACGCGAGCTGAACAAATGGAGCAAAAAATGAGCTTGCTCGTGCAGCGCTCCTCCTAACGAATGAGCGCCCACCAGCGCGTTAGCGCGTGAGGATCGCAACACTGCGCAAAAGAGAGAAAGAACAATCAACGCAGTCTGCCGAAGGCAACAGTTCAGTGACGGTGCAGAAGTATTCGGCCTGTTGGACAAAACGGTCGCTCGGGTGTGCGGGCTCGCCAAAAGAATCCGCGTGTGTGCGTGCGTGTTCTGTCCGCCATCGCAGCTGGTGATGCCGATGCGGAAAAGTTCATTCCCGTGGAGAACTGACAGGTAAAGTCAACCGACCGATGAAAGGAGTTTTTGGTAACCACGCGTTTCCCCCAATTGATCCAGCGCTGTAAATACGGGACAGCGCCCTCAGCACATTCCTGGCAAGCACCAGAGGCCGAAGAACACCACGATGACCTCGATCCGCTTCAAATCACGGGGCAAACTTCGAAAGTTCCGTTGGAGAAGGAATTGCGAATCTTCGGAGAGAGGACTCTCGCAGAGGTAAAACCACGGGGTTGGGCACTCTTTTGATCCGTAGCGACTACGGAGCGCATCACATGATGCACTGAAGTCACTGTATGATTTATATCAGTGTTCTGGCGAGACGTCTCTTTTATAAAAGTGACGTTTTGCCAGTAAAAAAATCGAGCGCCTTTTTGACAGCTGCTTCTACGTGATTTAAGAAAAAAGCACTTTCTCTGGACTTTTTCACCGCAAGTTTTCCCGCAAGAACTCGTGACTATTCAACGTCCAAGACCCATGAAAGATTTCGAATCGCCGTAGCAGTGGCTGTTGCTGGCCTAGCCGACGAGTTGCGAACCAACGGAACAGCTAGACGGCTGCCGGACGATCAAATTTAACCAGGACCAGAACAACCAGACAGCTTCCGGACCATCCAACGGCCGGTGCGGTAGTACACATCTGGATCGCCGAAGCGACGGCCATAGCTGCCCTAGCCAACGAGTTGCGAACCAATTAGACAGCTTCCGGGGGAAACCAAACAGCTTTCGGACCATCCAACGGCCAGGGCGGAGGTAAACTTCCGGATCGCCGAAGCGGCGGCCACAGCTGCCGACGAGTTGCGAACCAGCTAGACAGCTGCCGGACGACCAAATTCAACCAAGACTAGGACAACCAAAAAATCAAACATTTCATAAACTGTTATTTATTTTCCATTTAATAAGTAAATCTGGGGCGAATCGGGACACAGGGCGAATTGGGGCTGCTATTTTAGTCATTTCAATAAAATGTTTGGACATGATCGATTGGTTTTCGATAGAACAGACACATAACCATCGGGCATCGCTATGACGAAGGTTGAGGTACAGGTTCTGTTTCTCATGGGTTTTCAACTCGGTCGTATCACGGTTGTCCGCTCCGGATGTGAGTAATTCTAAGGACCCGATTGTGTTGCCGATTCAGAACAGGCGTCTTCGGCCGGTAACTGCAACGAGCGCAAGCAGAAAAAGTTCAAACATTCGCGCGGGGACCATCACCGGAACTCAGAAACATCCAGCGGCCATCGGGACCATCACAAGTCGTTGAGTTCGTCCTCGCAGTGGTCATCGAGAGTATTATAAGAAAGGGAGTAGTGGTGGGAGTAGCAGCAGGTTCGGAAAGGACTGGTCGAAACCATAGATCACAACGTGCAATTTTTCGTACCATGAGCTTGCTTGAATATGCCCAAGAGTACCGATGCCACCGGGTGCATGAATTTGTCCATTTTGGCTTGAGCCACTTCTTGTATAGTTTGCTCTTCGTTTGCTGCTACTTCGATGTTGCTACATCCTTGTCCATTACCTCCATCCAGCTCATCACACCTAACTGTCCCTGTTCTAGCACCGGCTGCCACCTTAAACCTCCCGGAACCTATCCTTGATCTCGTCAAGCAAGCCGGCAAAATGTGATTGGCCTTTCAGCAGATGCACGTTGATACCGCAATAGTCTTCTCGGAACACAGCTTGGCGTAGATTTCCAGGCTGACTATAACTTTGAATTTATTTTTCCACCCGAGTTCGCCTCAGCCTGCTGCAGCTACTTGGAAATTATTTCTGTCATGCTCTTTGTTTTCGTTCAACTTGTTTGTAAACAAGGGCAGTCTGCTATGACAACTGAAAAAAAAAACAGTGAAACAAAACTCTTTAATAAATCGTACATGCACGTAAATATGGATGCACATACGGATGAACATATGCCATAAATGAAATATATTTCAAGTGACCACCTCGTGGGTAAAACGAGGATGATGATCCACGTTGGCTTTGCTTCACGTGCAATTTTCTTAGGGTCATCGAAAGTATTTCTTTGTTACATAGTTTTGAAGAAGCGTGAGGTTTGCTTTTCCCTCTCCTAGAACATGAGTGACCACGTGTCCAAGCAACAGCAGAAACGGGTAATGCTAATCCCCACTTTTAAGGGGATGGCGCCGGAAGGAGTATCCGTTCTGGAGGGCCAGACTGCTTCATTCCTTAAAACAGGAAGAGCTGCTCTATTATCTGGAGCGTTTTCCTCCGATGGAGGAATATGCCGATGGACAACCCAAGTAACATTATTTGTCACCGATGCTTAATCCAGACAAGTTTGAAACAAACAAAATGAGTAGATACGACTAATGTGTAACCTTTGGCGTGACTGGAAAAGCGCAATTTGGAAGCTGCTTTGAAACATCCTTCAAGTTAAGAAATTTGTTGAAAAAATGTTGTCGAAATGTTTCGATTAAGTTGTCAATATAAGAAATTTTGTAAAGTTGTACCAGGTATGTTATGTTTAAGTTGCAGCAATTTTATGTTTACACGTTGATTTCAGTGTTTACTTGAAGTTAAGTCTGTCAGATATTTCTTCCCCTCAACAAATGCAAAACATATTTAGGAATATTGATGTCTCAATTATGTTTTTGCTGATGATGAAAAAAAAATGACAAGTTCGAAAATGGTTTTCATTCCTTCTTCGGAACAGTATCTTATAATGGTAGTTATAATGGTCATTAAACATCTGATTCAACTGCGAATCAACTTTCACCGAACGAAATTTAATTATACTTTTAATTTTTTGTGGGCCTTATTTTTTAAGGATATTTTGCCTTGAAAAAATATTTAAGGTTGCTGCAAAATAAAAGCTAATGATTTTTAATCTATGAATACGTCAGATAGTCAGAAGAAACTATAGCATTGAATAATGTTATTCATTTGAAACCAAATTTAATCAGTTTAATTACATAATTCCAAAACAATTTATTTGTAATCATTAAAAAATTAAAAGAATGAAAGAACAGCATGGCCTCCATCGAAAACAGGGTCAAATCGAGGCATCAATTAAAAAAATGATAGCAAAATAATTGTCTATCTAAACTGAATCATTTAATTTATCGATTATATTTTCTATGCACAAATAATTTTGAATTGAAAGTATTTACATTTAGCTTAGAAATAATTAAATATATTAAACCAAACTAAAACCAATTAAACCAACAGAGACACATTTTTGATCATTATTAGTCTGTGTATCTTTAAATTCCGAAAATTGTGAAGACTTCATATTAAAAGTATTTTGTACAGTATTTCAAAATAAAAAACATTCGGATTGCATAACAAAATCATTGTCGTACATCTTAACATGACCCTTGATACGACCCTGCTGTTTGACATTTTTGCCAAGTTTCAGTTTGTTGCATTTTTGTTGAGATAATGTTTTTGGAGCATCTCAACAAATGTTTTGTTATGTTGCAAAAAAGTGATCACATTTTGTCCGTCTGTAGCGGGAAGTGTCAACATGCCAAACGTTTTGGATTAGTTGTGTGGAGCAGTCCATGTTTTCGTTAAATTAAAAATGATTTGTGTCGTTCAGACTGAAAAAAGAAAGAATTGCCGACCGGAAATGACTAGCACGCAGCTTTCGCCATTAAATTCACTAGACACTTTGGATTGTAGATCTTTTGAAAGCGCATTTTTGGGCACAAAAACGTATAAAAAACACTTTTTTATGTTCCGGTGGTCGATTCCCCAATTCTGGAGATCTTCTATGGGTTAGGTTTGAGGGAAATCTGCAGGCTCGTAATCGTCAGACTAATTTTGCAATGCATCATTGTCGGTATCTATGGCAGACGTCAGGCCGAATCAGGGGTTGGGATGAATCCATCCGCTAGTCATTGTAGGTTTTGGTTTCTGCATGCTGTTCAATGGGGTCTGCATTTATGTACACGCTACATTTCGCAGGTTTTCACGCCAGATTTCGGAATCCGAAAGCGATTATGAACCATGATCTTTCTTTTTCTTCAAAGTCCGCGCTAGTTTTTACTCGTCGGACATAAACTAAATGAATCAAAACAATCTTGCATTACGTAAATTTGTTTGGCTAATGAATGTTACCGCTACATATTTACAACATAGTTCTTACTAAATAAAAGCAATCGGAAAGTTGTCAAGTTGTTACAAAAATAACTTAATGATAACAAAATATGTTACAACTTATCAGCTTTTTCAGTTTCCCAGGAGGCAAGGAGAAGGTCAAAGACACTCATTATATTTTGTTTCAAATTAGTTGTCAATAAGTGTCGCCCACAAAATCCAAATGGTTGTAACAAATGTAACTTTTTTACGCCTCTGATATAACATAGTTTGGACTTAGCCATTTGAAACATGTTTCGCAATGCTACTTGGGATGCTTCTGTTTACCGCGCGGAAAAAGTTATACCTGCTTGGAGCCAAGTCATTCGCTTCACTCTCGGATTTATTCTCTACCCACGAGACTCTAATTCGTAACATGGAAATTGCCGGAGAGATTCTGAGTGACGACTGACGACACGCTCTTAGCAGCTATTCCGGAGAGATTTTCTCACATAATGGACGAAAGAAAGACTTAAAGATGACGCTTAACAAAATTCGAGGTCTCTTTTCAGACGCGGAGGCAATGATCATAGCTGCCAAGCGCCTGACGCGGCGACGTCGGTTGGACAAAATAGTCTGTTACCATTGCAGGATTGCAGAGAAGCCAGACACAAGGCCAAAAACTGTTATGCCGTAAAAGACCGGAAGAACGAAGTGCGCAATCGAAGAGCTACATCAGCGAAAATAGCCCAGTTTTCGATGCGGTGAGTGCCTTAGTATCGTCAGATTACGCCTAGCACTCTTCTTCTCATCTATCAACATTTGTAGTGCGCCATTGCATCGGAATGCATTGAAACATTACAGCGGCCAGGCCTACTGTCTAAAGTTGTATCGCAGAAAGATGATTCGTTGAAGTGGGTTAAGGCTGAGCACGGCGATTCTGAAAATTAGAAAAAAAACACGACATTTTAAAATGAAAAAAATGTTCTAAATGAAAAAATAACTCTTCTGGGTAAATGTAGATTCAAAAAGTACACTGAATTTCCCTTAAATTGATGGGTCTAGCTCATTTCCCCGAATGACATTTCCCCGAATGACATTTCCCCGAATGCCATTTCCCCGAAAATCATTTCCCCTAATTGATCACATCCCCGAATACCACTTCCCCTAATCAGCCACATCCCCGAATGCCATTTCCCCGAATATCATTTCCCCTAATCGGCTATATCCCCGAATGCCATTTCCTCGAAGTGACACTTACGCCAATTACCGTTTATTTTAACTTAATTTTCACAAATTTTCATATCCCCTAATCATCATTTTCGCTAAAGCCTTTTCCATGACTAAAAGTTATTTTCTTTCTCATTTTTACCAAACAAACAGCTTTTTCGGGTATGCTGTTGATTAAATGTTGTAAATTGGGTAGTGAAGCCTTTTGTCAATTTTTATGAACAACGGTAAGAAACACGATTAAAAACCATTTCTGATAACGTTTTTTTTTCATTTTTATGCAAACAAAAAGTTATTGACAAGACAACATTTCTTCGATGGATCAACTATTGTCCCCTTGGAACGAGCTGTCAAGTTGGAGCTTTTCTGCCAAGAAGGGCCGTGAAGTGATTTTTTAAAAATTGAATTAAAAATCCATTTTAAATCCTTTGCGGTCGTTCAAAGGGTCATTGTACTTAGAAAAATAAGCTTTATCGTTGTGAACACTAATATCACAAATTTAAGCGTAATTTTAGGACCAAATCACAGACTCGATTATCCGAAGCCTCGATTATCCGAAGTTTCGATAATCCGAAGTTCGATTATCCGAAGGTTTGTATGGGACTTCGGATAATCGAATCACGAACAAAAAAAATCCGTTTTTCTTTCTTTTTCTTGTCATAAACATCAAATTTGCGTTCTGCAACCCCATTTTAGTCAAATTTGAAGAGTTGATGCCTATTAAATAATATAATGCATTTTTTCAATATTTCAACACCGCCATGCCATATTGGCCGCCATCTTGATCTTGGATTTAAAAGTTTTAAATCACTTTAACGTAGTTTAGGGGTTATACATAAGTTCGACAATAAAAAAACAGTTTTTTTCGTGGTTCGATTATCCGAAGTGAAATCCGAATCGAGTCTGGACTGCACTTGATTTTTTTTTGTGTTCAATTAACATGTGGGTCATTCCATCTCAACTGTGCACGAAAAAGTGCAAATTTGATAATTACCCTCTCCGATCCTGCTCAAATTTGGCAGAGCTGTTGATACTATCAAAACATGCAAGAATCCCGAATTTCATCCAAATCGGACCACCCCCTCCATTTTTGTACCTTCCCAAAAATTCGACTTTTTGGAGATTTTTGACCAAACCTCATAGTTTTAAACGGCGATAGCTCAGGAACCACACATCTTAGAAGGTTGGTCTTAGACTCAATTTTGAAGGAAATTGGACGTAGAATCCATTTCCGTGATCAAAATGTTGATTAATTTATTTTTTCTACCTGTATTGCGCAATTGAAAACTTTAAACGGCCGTATCTCAAAACACCCCAAGTTATTTTTTTTATTTGACCTCACCATTGTGTTCCCCGGCCAATTTTACATAAGAATCACCTATCGACAGAAATGAATATGTTTCGTTCCAGAGATATCGCATTTTAAAGTTTTGTGTTTTCGAGATTACCTACATCAGCTTCATTCGCCGCATCTGCTAGAAGCACACAGGCGGGCTGATCAATAACTGCTACCTGGTGTTCTGGGAGATGATTAATTTAATTTATATTTTTATAATTTTACGGAAATATTTATTCAAATGGCTTTTTTATAATTTTTATTTTTATAATTTTACGCAAATATTTATTCAAATGGCTAATAGGGAAAATTCTCGTATGTTCGGCAGGTTGAGTCCTCGCTCCTAGTTTCGTCCAATTTGCTCATTTTCACTATTCAAACAACAAATTTTGCAAAACTTTTGATAGAAACTTGCTTGTTCACTTCTTATTGAGCGATTTATCACTCGATTTCAGTTGAAAACGCTTTTAATCAGCTGTAATTGAATGCCAAAACGCTGATATGGCAACATTAGAGGAACGCTGGAATTAGATGCTGTTCCCCTACCTAGATCAATCTGTTTTTGTGAAAGGAATATTTATTGGGTAATTTTTTTATGCACCGTTTTTTACGTGTTGCTAACCGTTTTAGAGTACCTCCGAGGCCATGACTAGGGCCTTTATCATGTGCGGTAGCAAAATAAAGCCATTCAGCAAAAACCCCAAAACCTGCGTTATTATTAATATTATTATAGTTTATTATTGACACTTTACAATAATTTGGCAAATCTGATTTATGGTTTAAAAGATTGATCATATTAAATCAATTTTTATATTGTGAGCCAGCTCCATTTGATTAAAAGATGATTTTTGTCAAGGTACATTTAATTAAAAAAAAATCCTTATACGTGAGGACAGCAGCCGTATTGTGTTCCAAGAATCCAAGAATGAAAGAAAAAAAAACACTGTTGTTCGGACGGTGTCGAAATCATTACAACTAAATTTGGGGAATTAGCCGCTTTGCAGCAGATCAAACTTTGTGATTTTCTTACATTTTTCAGTTTTATACTTTCTAAAAATCCTTTTCCTACTCCTTGTGATCGTCCTTCACTAGAGTACAACGTATTAACAAATTTTATTCATTTTAATTCATATTTTTACTCAATAATGTATCGTGCACTTATTGTTCAGTGTTACTAACAAGAATAATTGCATTTTCCTGCTCCGTTGGAATCCAATTCTGCCCTTTACTACACAGTCGTTATTGCTCTGTCCTGTGGGTTAGCACAGAAATTCACTTTATTAATTTTTTTTTGAGCAAATAAACATTCGCAGATCAAACTCCAGTTTCCTACAGTGTTATACAGTTAATTTTTGCCCAATTTGATAAAGATTATTTATGACGAAATATTATTTCAATAAATAACCAGGTAGCAGTTATTGATCAGCCCGCCAGTGTGCTTCTAGCAGATGCGGCGAATGAAGCTGATGTAGGTAATCTCGAAAACACAAAACTTTAAAATTCGATATCTCTGGAACGAAACATATTCATTTCTGTCGATAGGTGATTCTTATGTAAAATTGGCCGGGGAACACAATGGTGAGGTCAAATAAAAAAAATAACTTGGGGTGTTTTGAGATACGGCCGTTTAAAGTTTTCAATTGCGCAATACAGGTAGAAAAAATAAATTAATCAACATTTTGATCTACGTCCAATTTCCTTCAAAATTGGGTTTAAGACCAACCTTCTAAGATTTGTGGTTCCTGAGCTATCGCCGTTTGAAACTAGGAGGTTTGGTCAAAAATCGCCAAAAAGTCGAATTTTTGGGGAGGTACAAAAATGGAGGGGGTGGTCCGATTTGGATGAAATTCGGGATTCTTGCATGTTTTGATAGTATCAACAGCTCTGCCAAATTTGAGCAGGATCGGAGAGGGTAATTTTCAAATGCTGTTCCGCTTCAGATGGAATGACCCATGTGTATTCAACCGCATAATTAGATGTTGTTTTAGAGAAATTTGCATGGAAATTTGTCTTTTTTCGAATTTTTTTCAAGAACCCAAAAATCGAACAAATAGGAACATAAGGCTGGTACAAATTTTATTTAAAGTTTTTGTTGATTATACTTTTTGCCAAATCCCAAACCAGCAGTGTGAATAAAATGATCAGTGTGAGCGGGGTTCTGTACTACGAAAATCGCACGGTATTTTTTTGAATAATAAAAAAAATAACAAAACTTCTATTGCATTATTATTATTATCATGTCTATAAGAAAAAAGTATTTGTTTTGAGAATATATAAAAAAAGTCTGTAACAATATTCATTGTATTTGAATGAATAGTACCAAACTTTTCAACACCCCTCCCCCATAAAATGCTACTTCCGTTCTGAATGAAGTTCTGAATGAAGCCAAAAATAAAGTTGATCATTCAAGGCCAATACGAATCTTTCAAGAAATATTATTTGTAGTTTGATGTTATAAAAATTGCCATCGCGCGCGCTCCGGGGCACCGGGCATTTCCGCTTGACCGCGTTCGGGGAAATGGCATTCAGGGAAATGACTATTCAGGGATATGACTAATCGGGTAAGCGGCATTCGGGATTGTGGCCAATTCGGGAAAATGGCATTCGGGGATGTGGACGATTAGGGGAAATGGGAAATTCGGGTAAATCGAATTCGGGGAAATGACTTTTAGGGAAAGTGTCTTTTCGGGGAAGTGGCATTCGGGGAAATGTCCCTTCGGTAATATGGGTTTCGGGGAAATGTCATAGATTCGTCCAATTTTACATAAAAGTCCCTTTGACACCAAATTTCCATCTCATCACCTCGTTCAGGCTGTAAATGATTGAAAAACATGTCTTTTTTCGCATGTTCAAAAATGGAAGGGGTCGTACCGCCCCTCCGTCACGAGATATCAGAAAACGGACCTCGGATTCGGGATCAGGGACAAAAGTTACCCCTTAGGGCAAAGTTTCACACAAATCGAAGAGGGGTCGGGGCAACTGCTGTGTGAGTTGGCGGCTGCCGTGCCAATTTCTAGCAGAGAAATGCATTCCAATTATTTGAACAAAACGCTCCGAGTGACCTTCACGGTTGTCAACCCCAATTCTTCAGCAGTATCTAATTATTGTTACGTTTGCCACAAGCCAGTTCGAGTTCACCCGAACAAACACAGTTCTGTGCAAGTCACAACTATATCTCGCACAAGCCCTAACTCTGTGACCGTCAAAAGGAGCAGCAATACCACGACGACTGTAAATGATTGTTTCAGATTTACAACGCTTCTGTTGGTTCATGGTTGGGGCGATAGTTCTGCTGCAATTGTAGAACTCTCGCAACTAAACACGAGACAGAGTCTCAGCGTTCATGCCGATGATGGCTGAAACTTTCCAACCCGAGACCAATTGTGCAGATCCTGAAACCACAAGCACATGAACTCTCTGTCACTGGTTGTACGTGTAAGTGTGTTTGTTTTCAGTAGAGTGGTCCAGCATTTCATGTAAATTGGCTGCAAGAATTATGCAAAATTATTAATTTATATGATATTAGTAGTTAGATAAAAAAGAGTACAAGAGCACAAATTTTCAATTACGAATTGCGATGAACTTCTGAAATGGATCAAATATTTCCAAAAATTGTTGAAAATTGTTAGTTTAAAGTTCACGTTTCGGAATCACACTAGTCCAAGAGTCTCTGTTTGTGTGCGGTCTATCTGCCGCAAAAAGGACACACGGATTCATGTCAGAGGGCAGTAGTACTGCGACAACGGACGGAAGCCCCCCCCCCCCCCCCCTTCCTCAAAACTGACTGCTGACTTGGAAACCGCAGAACCCCAGCCAGACCCACAGACCGAATTGAGTTGGGAATACCGCAAAATTGTTTCTAAGCGTACAGAACTTTCTGTCCCGGGGAATCCCGGAGAATCCTTTGGCCGGGTTCAAGCTAAGCCGGAGGCCGGTTGACGTTTGAAGAGTTGCCATGGCGTCGTCGTCGTCGTCTGTGGTGGATTTGTTCCGCTCAACCCGAGCGGACAAACGGACTGACGTTTATTGGTGGAAAGTGGTTTAGCTCAGGCATGTTTCGGGCAGTTCGGGAGTGTGGCAGTGCCAAGGTTTTTGGGCAATCCGCCACCACAGGAGGTGATGTCAACGTGGTGAGCTGGGGCCATGGGCCGTGATGATCCGGTTGTGTTAAGCTGGTCGATGGATCTACTGTGCAATTATAAGATATTGGTTTTCAGCACTACAGATTGCATTTTGTTAAGATTTACAGTCTTGAATCGATAATCCGAATTTTTTTTTTGTTTTTACTTGTTTTTGATTTCTAATTTGAGTCAAATTTTGGTTCAGCGACCCAAAATTGGTCAAATTTGAGAAGTTCATTGCCTGTTAGTTGTTATTTTTGTTCATTACAAAATAAATATTCTCAACAGACCATCGCCAGAATCTCGTATTACACATTTTCAGATCACTTTGGATCAATTTTGCAACAGTTCAGCAACCCACAAATATTTCAGACTTGTTTTCTAATTTTTAAAAAATGTTCTAATAAATCATGAAAAAGTGTTTGATTTTTGAAACAATTTTATAATAAACAAGCCTTACCCGACAAACTTCGTTTTGCCTGTTTTTCGTTTGTTGACGTTTTTTGCTTTTTTGTTTATTCAGCCTCCTGTGATCAAAATTTGATTTTACGTAACATTCTCCATACAATTTGCCGATGCTCCGGAATCGGTTCCAGAGTGGCCAAAGTGTCAATTAGTTAGCGTATAAACCTTCCTTGTGCTTATACGAACCCAACGCAACAAAGAGCACTTCGATCCGACGCTCCGTATTGAACTGATTCGCGTTCGAACAAAACCGTCGAAATTTTTTATATATATAGATAATGCTAGTACTAATTTTATTTGAAGTTATTGTCCCTCAGCTCTGCTATAGGTCTAGGAAGGAAGGAGGGTTACAATAGTACTACCGCTGAAAATTTATAATTTAAAATGTATTTATAGGGTAATTCTCTACCAACTCACACAGCAGTTGCCCCGACCCCTCTTCGATTTACGTGAAACATTGTCCTAAGTGGTAGCTTTTGTCCCGTTCTGATATCTCGTGAAGGAGGGGCGGTACGACCCCTACCTTTTCGACCATCCGAAAAAGAGGTGTTTTTCAATAATTTGCAGCCTGAAACGGTGATGGGATAGAAATTTGGTGACAAAGGGACTTTTATGTAAAATTAGACGCCCGCTTTGATGGCGTACTCAGAATTCCGAAAAAACGTATCTTTCATCGAAAAAAACACTGAAAAAGTTTTAAAAATTCTCCCATTTTCCGTTACTCGACTGTAAAATTTTTTGGAATATGTCATTTTATGGGAAATTTAATGTTCTTTTCGAATCTATATTGACCCAGAAGGGTCATTTTTTCATTTAGAACAAAATTTTTTGCTCCTAAACATCACGAGTTAATGCGATTTTACGAAAAAAAAGTTTTGAAAAAGTTGGTCGTCATCGATCATGGCCGTTCATGGTCACCCGCGACAGACACGGACGACGAAACAAAGAGAAACGCAAAAAGTTACTTTTTCAAAACTTTTTTTGTAATTGTCTGCTCTACAACTTTGTAGAGCTAAAAACTAACCCTGCAAAGTTAGAAAAAACACGAAATTTTAAAATGAAAAATTTTGTTCTAAATGAAAAAATGACCCTTCTGGGTCAATGTAGATTCGAAAAGTACATTAAATTTCCCATAAAATGACATGTTCCAAAATTTTTTACAGTTAAATAACGGAAAATGGTAGAATTTTTAAAACTTTTTTAGTGTTTTTTTCGATGGAAAATACGTTTTTTCGGAATACTGAGTACGCCATCAAATCGGGCGTCTAATTTTACTTTAAAAAAGATTTAAAGATTTAAAGATTTAAAGATTTAAAGATTTAAAGATTTAAAGATTTAAAGATTTAAAGATTTAAAGATTTAAAGATTTAAAGATTTAAAGATTTAAAGATTTAAAGATTTAAAGATTTAAAGATTTAAAGATTTAAAGATTTAAAGATTTAAAGATTTAAAGATTTAAAGATTTAAAGATTTAAAGATTTAAAGATTTAAAGATTTAAAGATTTAAAGATTTAAAGATTTAAAGATTTAAAGATTTAAAGATTTAAAGATTTAAAGATTTAAAGATTTAAAGATTTAAAGATTTAAAGATTTAAAGATTTAAAGATTTAAAGATTTAAAGATTTAAAGATTTAAAGATTTAAAGATTTAAAGATTTAAAGATTTAAAGATTTAAAGATTTAAAGATTTAAAGATTTAAAGATTTAAAGATTTAAAGATTTAAAGATTTAAAGATTTAAAGATTTAAAGATTTAAAGATTTAAAGATTTAAAGATTTAAAGATTTAAAGATTTAAAGATTTAAAGATTTAAAGATTTAAAGATTTAAAGATTTAAAGATTTAAAGATTTAAAGATTTAAAGATTTAAAGATTTAAAGATTTAAAGATTTAAAGATTTAAAGATTTAAAGATTTAAAGATTTAAAGATTTAAAGATTTAAAGATTTAAAGATTTAAAGATTTAAAGATTTAAAGATTTAAAGATTTAAAGATTTAAAGATTTAAAGATTTAAAGATTTAAAGATTTAAAGATTTAAAGATTTAAAGATTTAAAGATTTAAAGATTTAAAGATTTAAAGATTTAAAGATTTAAAGATTTAAAGATTTAAAGATTTAAAGATTTAAAGATTTAAAGATTTAAAGATTTAAAGATTTAAAGATTTAAAGATTTAAAGATTTAAAGATTTAAAGATTTAAAGATTTAAAGATTTAAAGATTTAAAGATTTAAAGATTTAAAGATTAAAAAATTCGAGTCATGGATAAAACAAACATTAATAGGTAGCTTCAAAATTGAACATAATTTCGCGCAATTTGTTTTTCCCCCGATCATATTTCCTGCATGGTATTTCCTGCTCCCAGGAGTGCGCTTAAAATGTTTCCTTTAATCTAATTTTGTTTACTCGATTGCGAAGTGTTTGATTTTCATCTTCTTTTAATTTTTCGTTCTAGGATCAACTTTCTGGTTCGTCCTGGCGAAAAAGTTTTTCCCTTTGCTATCATATTCTATCTTTCGGTATTTTTTGTACTGTTGCATGCTGTTAGTTTGATATTATTTGTTCTTAGTAAACATGGTTTTGCTTTTTTTTTGTTTTGTTTGGACTAGCATTGCCAAAGTGTCACTAAATCACATTTTTTTATCTAAACAATTGTAATAGCTATTTTTGAAATTAATTTTAAAAATACCGTTGTACCTAGCAAAATACCCAATTCAATTTGACCCCGACATAAACATAACTCAATACACGTGTTAACCTTGATTGGCACCCAAAGGACCATTTGTGGCACCATGTAACAACGAAGGACACAATAAAAGGCGGCTAACTATTCCTAGAAGACAGTATTTTTGGCTGAACTTTTGGGTCCTCGCACCGTTGAGGAAAACTCTATTACTGGTGGCGGCAAACACGTCCGCGGGGGCCAATAGGTTAGGTTGGAGAAAAAGTTTTTTCCAGCGAGCCCCTTTTTGGCCTGCCTTTGTTGTTGTTAAACAAGTCTGCTTCAATTTAGTCTTCAAGGGGTGGGAGGAGGGAAAATGGGAGAGGAAATTTGAATGTGCTCGTGGAAGGAAAATAGAGACAGTGGTGTGTGAGAGTGGAGAGAAAATGGTATGAAAAACTGTCAAATTGATGCTATAATTTGGACAACTGTCATGATTGGGTAGAACAAGGATTGGTAGCGACGGATTATACCCAAAGTTGTACCCACATTATGGTGCTATAAATTTGAACAGATGGTTAGCGTAACTGAGTTTAACAACAAATGAGTCAAATTTCAAAAGCAAACCATTTAAACCATTTTATTTACAGCAAAAGCATAAGGTATTTGTAGCGTTGTTGAAAAGCAAACTGTAAAATATCATTCGTCTCACGGCGCATGTCATAAAACTGCTCACATCTCCAAAATTACAAAGTGTTATTGGCGGATATTATTCAGCTAAACATGTATTTTTTAATTGCCTATATAGGGTAGATAGATAGGCAATTTGCAGAGATTGAAAACAATGATTTCTTTTCAAATCCACTGAAAATAAATCTAACCTAACCTAACCTAACCTAACCTAACCTAACCTAACCTAACCTAACCTAACCTAACCTAACCTAACCTAATCGTAGTCATGTGATTAAATTACGCCCCAAGCACTTTTCTTGTCATTATTGATAATTGAAGTACATCCGAGAACATCCGAAAGACTATTACAAAAAATAAAGCGGCCAGCCCTAGTGCGTTGTGTTTACCGCAGAGAGGGTTCTGAGAACGAATCACCTTTCACAGAATCTACAGAGGAGGAAGGATGCGTGGACATACCGTACCAAACGGCCCGAATCAGTTGTGGTTGGGTGTGGGAGTGTTAATTTGGCAAATAATTATATTTTAAGCGGGGTTTTTGGTTCGTGAAAATGGAGAAATGGGGATTGGGAAAATGGAAAACGGTGAATGGGGGGAAGGATATTTCTTTTGATCAATATGATATAATATATGGGAGAAAAGATCTCACAGACATGACCATAATGACAACAAAAAACTTACTGTAAGGGAAAAACGTTCAAATAATAACGAAAAATAATTTGGTGCAAGATATTTCAGCGATTTTCATTTCACTAAAATGCTTAAAAAATATCGAAAAATTGATAGAAAAGAGCAAAAAGACAAGATCGTAAAAGTGATATGATCAAGAGATAATCAAATTATGTAGAGGTCAATTAAAATGAAATGCAACACAAAATTGCACCAAACCCGTTACTAAATTGAAATGCAATCTCTGTACAGAAGCAGAAAACATCTCTCGTTTAACCCAATTGAGCATCAAACTCGACAAATCGATGTAGTTGCGATTGTGCCAAAAAACGGTTAAATTTACCATATAATTGAACTGAACTTCCCCTCCCCTATGGTTCCAGCACCCTTCCAGAACTTCTGAACTTCATCCTGTTTTTGGAGAACTACATTTTGCCTGCCGCCGCAGTAGTGGCAGTCCGGCAGTCCTAACATAAAACGAAACATAATTAACATGGTCAGTTTGCAGCCTCACTGTCTGCAGCAGTTTGTCCGTGTGCGTGTGTATGTGTGAAAAAGTCAAACTGTACTCTGGGAAAAACGATCCTGTTTATGTGTATTTGTGTGTGTGTGTGTGTGTGTGTTGGATTGGTTTGCCGCCCAAAAACATGCACAATCACAGGCCAATTTGATCGCGAATAATGGATAACTCGGAACATGGCTCCGTAGTAAATTGGATGTCAAACGACAATGAAAACATGTTGTGCGTAACATTTGTGTGCTGATGCACAAATACACAGATACACGAAACCAACCACGTGGGACTCCCCGAAAAGCGACGAGACAGGACAGACAGGACCGTTTAAGCTTATCGCGCACAGACCCGACACACCGGGCGGTGCAATTTGGCGCGATGAATGGTTTTTGGGTTGCTGGAAATGCAAAAAGGATGCACTCAAATGATGTTTTTTTCGGGTTGGTTTTTCCAATTTTGAGCTCTGTTGGGTTTTAGCCAAGCGGATAGAAAACGCTGTTTGTTTAGAATTGGTTTTAGTTTAACGAAAGTGATTTGGCGATTGAGCACTTTTACTTCAAGATTTTTTTCAAATTTGGCAGCAACATATTTTTTGGCAATCATTTTGTGTTTGTTAAAATTGATTTCCAAAAAAAAACACATTTTTTTTCAGTTTTAGCCATCTCTTAGAAAAATGCCACAAAAGGCAAAAAAATCTTTGTCCTCTCCGAAAGAATTTCGAAAAAAAAGGATTATAAAAAATAAACTTAAATTTTGGAATCCATTTCTTAATGTAAACCAAATTTGCAATCAAATAGTACAGAAGTTTTGATAAAGTGGCCCGTTTTCATTTTGAATGTTTTACAAAAGGTCTAATGCTAGAAGGCCGAAGCATAAGCATAGGTGCCCACCCGCAGTTGCTACTCCGTTATTGACCAGGACCTCCAGAAGTTACATCCACGAGCCGTGGAAGATGAGTGGGTGCTATCTTTCCTCGCTTTGCAACTTCTCAAAGGCCCCTATCATGCTGATCAATACCGGCGCCGGCCACGACCAGTGGTAGGGTCACGGGGAAGTGGATGGGAATGTTAGTCCGATACTTGAGTGATAGAGACCGCCCAATCGGCTGCTTCTCCGACAAAGTATCGCATGAGTTTTGAGGGGGTTTGTAGATGGGTATGAGGTCAGGATTCACGAGCTGCAGTGATGTGACCATGAGCATTTTGTTTATCGTTTGAAAAGTTTAACTCTTAGGCAGCCGGCTGCGGAAAGATAAATAATTGATTATTTAAAAAGTTTTTTAATTGAACGCGTGCCAACCGAGCAGTAGTGCTATGGGCTGGACTTATATTATTCACTGTCTAATGCCGAATGCCAAAAAGTCGAATGGAAAACAGGTCGAAAATGGATAAAAGGTACTTCTTTTTACAATAAATGTGTTTGCATACATATTGAATAACATCTATTAAAATGTGTTAATGAATGGTATTCAGTTAATTTCACTGCTATTTTTTATTTAAAATGACCGATTTTTAATATAACTATCACGACCATAAAAGATAGACTTGAAAATGGGTGATTCTCCGCCAACTCATACAGCAGTTGCCCAGATCCCTCTTCGATTTGCGTGAAACTTAGTCCTAAAAGGTAATTTTTGTCCCTGATCACGAATCCGAGGTCCGTTTTCTGATATCTCGTGAAGGAGGGGCGGTACGACCCCTTTCATTTTTGAACATGCAAAAAAAAGAGGAGTTTTTCATAATTTGCAGCCTGAAACGGTGATGAGATGGAAATTTGGTGTTAAAGAGACTTTTATGTAAAATTGGACGCCTGATTTGATGGCGTATTCAAAATTCCGAAAAAACTTATTGCAAATTTTTGTTCCAAATGAAACTTTGAAACATTTCGAAATTATTTGAATGAGTCTTAAATTTCAAAAGATCATACAATTCCATAAATTTTTCCTTTTTGAATATTGAAAATTGAACTTTTTTCTTTCTCTTATATACATTGAATTTAAGTAATCGGAGGTCCAATTTTCAATGTTTTTAGACAAAGTTATAGGATTTATTGTGAACTTCTCGTAAAAAATATTTTTAGAAAAGGACACTCGTAGGCACTACTGTAAAATTTCTAAAAACTAAAATGTTTAGTTAAAAACGAACATAAATGGCTTTATCTTGAAAACGTCACACTTTGTAAACATTTCTGTACTTTTCGATTTCAAATTTAATTTTACATGAAAAACATAAACATATTTTTTCCCAAAAAAACACATTTTTTATAAATCATAACTCGGTGGCAAAATTGTAGTACGAACTTCTCTATGGCTTAAAAGTTATAGCTTTATTTCCTTTAAAATATAAAAAAAATGAATTTGGAAAATTGGGTATCAATAAAATATAGTCAATTTGAAATTTTGATTTTTTTTCCGTGTACCTATTTTTTAAATAGACCTTATCAATACCTACAATTTTGCCGAAGACAATATATCGATCATTTCTCAAGAAGATTCAATTTTTTTAAATTTTCACGTACCATTTTAACGAGGACATCTGTCAAAATTGGATCGAGTCTTGCATGGGTGAAACAAAGGCTTCTACAGTGTTTAAAAAATACCAATAGCATATTCAACACTATTACAAATTGCTCAAACGGCAAAAATATTAGAATATCTGAATCATATTTATTTTTCCTTCCTTTTTTCTGAGCTCTCACAACGACATCAAGGTTTTTTTTTTCTATTGCAGCCACTTCTGGAGCTAATTAACCTCTCTTTATGGGCAGCAATTTCGCGGTAATGCATAACTATCTAACCGATATTCCTGTTCATCATGCCACAAAATACACTCGACCCAACCAAATAACAAATGACCATCCAGTGATGTGTGAATTGCTCTTTTTATCGTCACAGTTCGGCTTTCACCACCCTCTCTGGAGTATGGTGGAAAATCAATCCTTGGACCCATCCATGGACTACACTGAAAAAAATTGATTTTCAGAAATTTCCAGGTTGTGCAAAAAATCTTTGACCGAGTTATGAATTTTTTGATCAATACTGAATTTTTCAAAAAATCGAAGTATTGGTCGCAAAAATTTTTCAACTTCATTTTTCGATGTAAAATCAAATTTGCAATCAAAAAGTACTTCAGTGAATTTTTGATAAAGTGCACCGTTTTCAAGTTAAATCCATTTTTAGGTGACATTTTTGAAAATAGTCGCAGTTTTTCATTTTTCAAAATTAGTGCACATGTTTGCCCACTTTTGAAAAAATATTTGAAAAGCTGAGAAAATTCTCAATATTTTGCTTTTTTGAACTTTGTTGAAAATATTATTTTCGAAAAAATCGGAAAATTTATAAGCCATTTAACAAACAATGGTCAAAATTTCAATGTTGAAAAAGGAAACATATATAATTTTTTTTTAATTTTGGAATCAAGACTAACATTTTAAAAGAGCCAAACGTTCAATATAACGCCCATTTGAAATGAAAGTCTTGACTTCAAAATTAAAAAAAAAATCGGAGGGATCATACATTTTCACAAATTGATGCCTCTGTACTCTCTTGTACTAAGCTTGCTGATTTTCCTATCTAGGTAGCATAAGAGAGCACAGAGGCATCGAAATGTTTGGTTTTTCAATAATGAAAATTGTTCCATTAGCTGCTGAGATATTGGTATTAGAAAATGTGGGAATGTTTGGATAAAACTTTTAAACTAAAAAAATAATAATTAATTTCAAATTGTTTCTTTTTTTATTCGCTGTATTTCAGGAACCAGATGTCCAATAGGGTGCCCAGAAAAAATGACCCTCTGCTCCACAAGCGGAAAACGGTTTATTGGGTTATTTTAAGCATCTGTGCAAATTTTGACCGATATTGGTTGAGATTAACCCATTGATACTCGAGCCTAAAGTTAGTGAAAAAAATGTTTTTCATACAAAAATGACTTTTTTAAATCGCTAATAACTTTTCAGGTTCGAGTTTTACAGCTTTGGTATGTTCTACAAAGTTGTATAGAATTAAATTTTCAATGAGAATCTCACTTTTGGGAATATTTAGATGGAAGTAGCGATCCGTGCAGACCAAACCGTAAGAAAGTTGGGTTTTCCATACATTTTTTCGATTTTTCCCATACAAACTTCACCTTTGAGTATCAATGGGTAAATGTTGACCGATTTTGCTCATATTTGGCCCAGAGTCCTAAAATAGCTCAAGGAACAATATTCAGCTTGTGGAGCGAGGTTTTGAGAAAAAATCCCATATTCTGGGCACCCTAATGTCCAATCTACACTGTCTCTTAGGGCATGTTATAGGAAATTTTCTGAATTTGACGAAAAAAAAAAAGATTTTATTAGTGGTCAATCATGGATTTTTTTAAAAAGATCGGTATACTGGTATTTTCCAGCTAAAAATTAAACTTTAAGCAGCTATAACTTGAAAACGGTGCACTTTATCCAAACATCTGTAAAGTACTTTTCGATTGCAATTTTGATTTTACATTGCAAACTGAATACCTATTGTCGCAAAATGAAATATTTTTTTACTGATTCGATTCGATTTCAAAAAACAACTTTACTGATGTGTAATTTTTTCATTGAAATGTTGATTTTATGGCTTGTAATTTCTATTTTTCATTTAATATCCCATCCTTGACTTTGCCAGAGTTTAAAGACATACATTTTGAATATTATTTGAAAAGGCCTTCAATCAATAGCACTGGTAGATTTAAAGATTTTCAACATTTTTTAATTTTTTTTTAGGCAATGTCTAATGATCAAAGTTAGTTGTGGTGAGTAATCAACTAAATTTCTGAAGATTGAATAATTTTACAATCGATTGTTCTAAATTAGACAGCAAAGATGACTTCGAATTAAATACATCTATATTTTATTATATTAATAAATAATATATTTAATTTTAATTTATTTTATTACATTTTTTTATTTCATTGGATTCAATTAATTTATATGATTCAAATTGTTGAGAGCTGATGAAAAATCGTTTAAATTATTTAAAAAAAAGTCTCTAACGGATTAGTTTGGATCTGAGTGAGGTGAATTTAATATGCATAAGATAATACCTAGAACGTCCAATTTCTCGGGGTAACAAAAATCCGGGGAAACGTGATTTTTTTTAATTTTTGAAATTGATTAAAGTTTGTTCTAATCCTGTCAGTATTCCATCGATGACTCTGTGCTCACTTGTGCTGTCTCCAAAGTTGTGCTGAATCCAAAGAAAATTTTATTTTGATTTTTTTAACACCAATTTTTCTTTGAAAAGCTCATACATTTTTTTATAGTTTATTTTATTTCATAATATCGGTAATACTGTTGCCCAACAAATAAGTCAGAGTTGTTCCCAATTTTGAATGCTGAAGACTTTAAGATTGTCTTAAATTAACCATGAGATTAAATTCTCAGGTAAGCTAGTAGCTTTCAACAGTAAATTAAACTGAGTTAGCTATAAGCATTTGAAACAAATAAAGATATAAATTCCAAGCAACGCTTTCAACATTTGACTGGAAAAAAGTGTTGTATTTCACAAAAAAAGAAACTTTTGACGATACTAAAATAACAAACAATTTTTTTGACGATTCAAAAAAAATAAACATCATTGCAGTTATGGTATCAAAAATTTGCAAAATGTAAATGAATTTAAGAAAATATTTTTTTCCTTAACGCTCTCCTGTCTGAATTTAGAAAAAAAAAAATTTCAGTTAATGTAATGGAAATGATTTTTGTGACCAAACGAAAATTATAGTTTTGAAAATTTCGATTTTTGGGTCGGGCCGACGTTAAATGTTACATTTTATTCCGATCTGTTGTCCCAAAATTTGAAATTTATAAACATTTTAAAAGTCTTTATTTAAAATGCATAAATTTGCCTTATATATCGTGTTCTGGATTGTTCAGTATCGATTTACAAGTTTTTGAAACAAAAAAATATTTTTTTATCAATTATTGATTATATTTACCCCAAATTTTTTTTTGCAAAAACTTTGCATAAAATTGACAAATTACCTCTAGAGTTATTGCTGACCTGAACATTGAGTTACATTATTTAAGGCTTCTAAACAACATAAATACTCATGTTATTATTTGTAGTAAGTATACCAGCGATAGAGAATTAGAAATAAAGCTTGTAGAGCTTCTTCAAAACGTGAAGGATTTACATGAATATAATTATAACAACATTGCACATGAAAAAATCTCAAATTTCCTGATAACTCAACTAAGCATTCATCCATAAATGATATTTAATGGAAAACAAAACAATCAACAACGACACTTATTATTGCAAATGCATTGTATCTTCATTATGCAATAACGCACGCGAAACACATTCAATTATTCACGGCCCAGGGGAACCTCTTCAACCACAATCATCGTTCCGGATAATCAGATTATTGACGGATTTGCACTCGAATCCAGTCTGGCCCGGTGGCCGGCCAGCTACACTATCAGCCAAGAACTTTTTTTTTTATTTATTTTATTCCCGCACAGCCACCCATGTAACCAGCCTGTTTATCCGGGCGAAAACAAATCGATTTGATTTGTGAGCTCACCACTCTACCGCAGTGATTATTTTTTTACTTTCGCAAATGATAATTAACGAGCGAAATGGAAATGTTTGAACAGTAATTAATCGGGGCATGGGCTGCAGGCTGCAATCCAATTTGCCCAGGACGTAATTAATAGTTACATTGATTGGTGCAATTGCTGCACGTTTGAGATGAAATTCAATAGGTTGGGCTAATGAGCAAAAATAATTTACAGGTTTCTGATATCAGCGGAAGGTGAAAAATTGTATTGCCAGAACAAATTAAACCATTTAAAAAATCGTGTTCTTTCATGTACGCCGATTTTTGAGATTTTCGTTCTTACCAATTTAAACTCGACAGATTGGTTGCTTTCGTTATATCTTTCGTCTAAAACATAAAAAAACGTTAGTTATTTACGGTATATTTCTTAAAAGTGCTTCTCCAGCCCAGCTTGAGTCAAGGAAGGCTTCCCGTTTCACCTTAATTGTAAAGAAAACTGCATCCAACTAAGTAGCATTTCAACACGATCACCGATCAACCTCAAAGAGAACAATCAAGCGTGTAACCACTCATTCACTCTCCTGCGTCCAAGGAAAAGAGGAAAAAAGCTCATCGAACCGGAAGTCTGCCCGGTGCTGCTCAAGCAGAAACAATTAAAGACTGCAAAATAGTTAGCTTGGCTGACTTGGCCTGACTTCAACTCCCCCACAAAGTGTTCAGTCTTTTGCAATTTTCACCGATGAACGCCTTAGTTACGCTCGGCACGTTCACTAAAAGCACACACTCTTTATACCGACTCTCTCTGTTTGAACCATATGAGGGTGCTACGCTGCATCCTTCTTTAGCTCAGGCTCAAACTGAATAGAAGCTTTAATACACCCAAACGAGGCAGAGACACGCTAGTGTGATTGTGTGTTTGTGAATCAAACAATGCAGTTGTCTCTATTTATAAACTGTGCAGAACTGGTGGTGGAGAGAAAGAGAGTGACTATTGGCACCTACACAAGGCGCAATCTGTGCTTGGTGTTGCAAAGGTGTTGAAAACACGTGTCAATTGCACGTACTCACTCTCTTTTGTAAGCGTTTCAAGAAGCTGGATGAGCTTTAAAGGGGGAAGGATTATAAAGTGCAAAAGCTCAATTGCATGGTGAATATTATGTTTCATGAAACGATTTTCTGGAGATTTTACATGATTAAGGCAAAGGCATGTATTGTTTGGATTTAAATTAAATGCAAATAATGATGCAACCATTACAGGCACTCCTCATAATTGGAACAGTTCGGAGATCGCCCAATGAGATTTGATCTCCGAGGTCACTTGACCCCTAACATGTATTTTGCCAGCGTGTGTGTAAAAAACTATGTTATGTTCTAAAAAGTTATGCTAAATTGACTCAAAATCACTGTATGGTAGGGTGACAAAAAAAAAAGAGAGATCTCTTTAGAGATACCCCCTGGCTCGATTCTTTAGGTAAATATAAGTAACTGTGGTAATTTTGAGCCAAATCGGTTAAGGTATAAGGGTCGCTATTGATTTATGAAGTTTGTATGGGAAATTCCGAGAAAATGTATGGGGTAAAGCAAAGATTTCAAAATTTCACCAAAAGGTGGCGGATTCATGTGTCGGATCATTGTCATGTGTGAGATTCTTATGTAAAATTGAATGACAAACAACTTTGTTGAAGACCGCAAAACGATCCGAGTTACCGCTGATGAGTTATTAGCCATTTAAAGAATACGTTTTTTAACTTTAACGATCTATAGCGACTGTTGCGTCCGCAATTAGGATATCCACCCTATATTTAGTTCTGCACACGATCCCAAAGCTAGCTGATCTTCAAGGCTATTTTTAATTCCCATTTCTGTGCACGCGGCACCAACAATTGGTCTTTTGTTGATCCTCATGGTAGTTCGTAGCCCCTATTGTATTAGATCTTTAGTTTGACCTTGCCACCGCCTATAAAAAGGTTCCCCGAACTGTAATCCCCAATCCAGTACCATCAAGCCCTGGCTAAAGGGCCGACCGAATAAACGCTCCAGAACCGACGACCAGGACTCTTTTTCTTCATCCAGACCCCCAACGGAGTCTTACAGTCCACTCCCTGTCCTGCTGAGGACAATCCCGGCTGTCGAGGAGGTGTCTCGGCGCAGACAGCGACGATAGGTAAGTTAGTTACCAAGGTAAAATTAAAGATATAGGTTAGGACTATTCTATAAAAGATAGATCACTCTAAAAAATATATCCCATTTTATTTTTGGTTTTCAACGCCAAAAAGATGTTCGCAAAAACACTATTCTCGGATTAGTTTTCAAAAGGACGTAAGAGCCATTGGTAAACAAAGCCTTTTTTGTATCGGTACTTGACCTACCTACAAAAAAACAATTTCAAATTTTTTTTTTTTAAATTTTTGATATTTTTTGGAACATTTTTAAGCTAGCTCCCAACAAGGATACAAATTATTTGGCAATTTTTAATGAAATCATTATTATTGAATAACTTTGAAAATTTGTCAAAAACAACATTTTACTTAATTTTTGTACTGTAAAATATTTTAAAATATATATGTAATATTGATTTTTGCGGAAATTATGCAGTTTTTCGAACTTTTTAACAGTGTCCATAGATATTCATGCCTATCATTTTTTTTGTAGTGAAATTTTCTATGAACAAAGCTTACAGGCCCTTTTCTATTGTCAGTCTTGAATAAAATAAATAAAAAGGGTTCATCCTTAATTCATGTGGACATTTTTATGAAAATTTCAGACGCTTCCTCCCCCTATGTGGACATATGCCCAATACATTTATTTATTTATTATTTTTTGATTTGGCCCAAACTTTGTGAGGGCATTTCCTATGACCAAAGGAGCTAATTTGTGTCATTGGTTCACCCATACAAGTCTCCATACAATTTTGGCAGCTGTCCATACAAATATGGTACGGATATGTTCGAAATTCTGTAATTTTTGAATGAATTTTCTTATCAATGGTGTCTTCGGCAAAGTTGTAGGTATTTTTGAGGACTATTTACCAGCGATGGAATAATCATCATCGAAAGAAAATCTTTGGATGTTCATCAAGAGAAAAAATCCGAAGGGAGCATGGCTCTCCTCTCTCGCGCACGAAAGATCGGTTAAAAAGAATCTAAAAAAATCATCATCTTGATTATTCGGCGCAACATCTTTTTCACTACTACTCTTGCAAGTGTAACGTCACACGTTGAAAAATGACCTGTCACATTTTGTAGATGGACAATGTGTGTAAACAAAGTAAAATACATATTTTTAAGTGGTGCTGACAAGGAAATTCACAAAAAAATCATCAGCAGATTGATGTTCTTGGAGAATTTCGGGAGCGATTTTCTTTTGCGTGATTTGCCTCCTCTCTCTTTCGCGGGTGAAGAAAGTTCGCAAGTGCAATTGATTTTTTCTCGATTATTCCATCCCTGCTATTTACAAAAAAATAGGAACCTGGAAAAAAATTTGACGATTTTTAATTTACTTTTAGTTTTACAAGAACTCAATTTTCCAAAATCCGTATTTTTTATTTATTTTTTACATGTTTTGGGGGAGTATGGTAAAAAATTCTGCCGCCGAGTTATAATTTTTAGAAAAATAGCGATTTTTGGAAAAAATCTAGATTTTATACATTAACATTTTTTAACCTAATTTTTTTGTGTAAAGTTGAATTTGAAATCGAAAAGTACTTTACTGCCGCTCAAATCAAGTCCGTCCCATATGTAATTTTGTTAATATTGAGTTAATGATGCAGTTTGGTTCGAAATCATGTAAACTATCATAAGAACTAATAAACTTTAGTACTTGGTTCCAGCAAACCGTAGAAAATTCACTTTTTCGTGAAATTCTAACACGTAACCTTATGGGCGGGACAAATTTGACTTGCGTTTTTCTCGGCTTGCTGTTTTTACATAAGGGACGGACTCGATTAGAGCGGCAGTTTACAGATGAGCAATTCTCTGAGATTTCGGTCATTCGATTTATTTTTGAATTTTTTGATCCGGCTGAAACTTTTTTGGTGCCTTTGGTATGCCCAAAGAAGCCATTTTGCATCATTAGTTCGTTCATATAATTTTCCATACAAATTTGACAGCTGTCCATACAAAAATTATATGTGAAAATTCAAAAATCTGTATCTTTTGAAGGAATTTTTTGATCGATTTGGTGTCTTCGGCAAAGTTGTAGGTATGGATGTGGACTACACTGAAAAAAAATGATACACGGTAAAAAAAATTGGTGATTTTTAATTTAACTTTTTGTCACCAAAACTTGATTTGCCAAAAAAACACTATTTTTATTTTTTTATTTTCTGATATGTTCTAGAGGACATCAAATGCCAACATTTCAGAAATTTCCAGAATGGGCAAAAAATCTTTGACCGAGTAATGATTTGTTGAATCAATACAGATTTTAAAAAATACAAAAAAAAAAATCGAATGACCGAAATCTGAGAGAACTGCTCATATGGCTAAAATTCTGGAAAAATTGCACATATATTTTGAGATGGATTTTCGGCTTGCAGTCGTTGAAAGTAGCTCAAACACTTATTTGTGTACTTTATCCAACGTTTCGATTTTTATTAAATCTTCTTCAGGGAAACTAAAAATAGCTAGTTCGCACAGAGACCCAAACCATCAGGACAGAATGGTACCAAAAGCCCATCGCGAGTGGTCGTTTCCTCGACTTTCACTCGTTCCACCCCTTGAACCAAAAACTCAACACTGCTACCAATCTAATCAACCGGATCAACACCTTCTCTACAAACTTGTCCGACCAGCAGAAGGTGAAAATAATGGACAACCAGCTGAAAATCAACAATTACCCCAGAGCTCTCCGCAACCGGCTTATCAACCACAGAAACACTCGCCGTATCAACCCCCCTGTTGATCCAGTCCAGAATGACCAGACTACACCCACACAACATCTGCAACATACCTACCGTAGCATAGCATACATCCCAACACTGACTGAACAAGTCAAAAGCAGCTGAAAAGGACTACCCACACATAAAACTGGCCACAAGGAACATCAAAACAACCAAAACAATGTTCACACAAATGAAGGACACCACCCACAAGGAGGACCACAAAATGTCATCTACAGCATACCCTGCACCGACTGCAACCAACAATACATAGGAATGACAACAAACAAACTCCGAACCAGGATATCAGGCCACAAATCAACACTCAACACACTGGAACGACTACGACAAACAGGTATCCCTCAAGATGATCCCCAACTAACAACACTTAGTGAACGCACAGCATTGCTGAACCATTGCATCCAACTAAACCACACATTTTCTTTTGAAAACACAAAAATTCTAGACCGACACAACATAGAATCAGCCTTGCCCATCCTCGAAATGCTTCACATTTCTATTACACCAAACACAGTTAACAAACGTACAGATACCGAACAGTTAAATCCCATTTATGCTGGCATTATAAACAACCTAAAATGTCATAACAAACACAGACATGACAACAACAATGTCACTGTCGATTGTAACCCAACAGAAAATTAGACGAGTCCCTTTCCAATTCCCCAAAACACACAAACACACAACCAAAGTGAACAAGATAAAAGTGCACACGATAGAGCTCCGAACAACAACGACCAAAAAACAGTTAGAAACGACATCTAGGCGAAAAGAGAATCCCCAAAAGCATTACCAAACCAATGCAGTAAGTCTCCACAACACAAATCCATACACTCCCGATCAAAAATATCGACCAATGAACAAACATTCAATTTTTATAGTTTTCTCGACGCCACAAAACCGACATTTTACAAATTTTACAAAACTGAACCAAGACAACCGAACACCTACGTACGAGTAAGTACACATACAAACACACAAAACACACAAAAATTAACGGAAAAACCAAAAACCAAATTTTTAGTTTCCCTGAAGAAGATTTAATAAAAATCGAAACGTTGGATAAAGTACACAAATAAGTGTTTGAGCTACTTTCAACGACTGCAAGCCGAAAATCCATCTCAAATTAATAAACACAGTCGAAAAAGCCACATTTACTACAACATGGCACAGTACACGTCTGTTAACTTCTTTCAAGAAATGGACAGACTTTTCGGAGCCCGGGTTAAAGGAATGCTCAAAAAATATGCCACGGAGAACAAAAAATTGGGAAATATGAACAGCCGGAAATCATTTCTAGTTCGCTGCAGAAGACAAGGAGTAATTCCCAGGCATATCAATGACCATTTCCGATGCGTTTTTCCGTTAATTGAAACAAACAACCCGTTTACAAAGCAGATTGAAAAGTGCACAAACCGGTTCAAAGGTCGATACTCAACATTGAAATAAAACAGACATACTACAACATAAAACAACTAAACAAAAGTCTGCACACGCTGTCAAGCCGGATCAGTACGACCGTTCCGCCAGAGATCTGCCAGTCTTTCTTCGCGAGACAAAGATCGTTCTACGAGGTACACCTAGAGGATCAAACATCAAAAACGAAAAGGAAGTTCACCAGAATTTTCGACAAATCGGAGAATACAACTAAAACCATACCCAAGAAGAATGAAAAAGCGATCCACAACGGAACCAACATTAGTCTACCACCTGAGACAGAAACATTGCTTAGTCTGGGACCCAAATTTGCGCTACCCACCACCAACTATCCAAAGACCGTCTACTTCCACTTCATCTCGGATGTAGAAAACATTTTAAAAACAAACCCGGACAACAACAGCCAAGACACAAACCGTTGCGCAATCACAAACATCATCCAAAACCACCTACACAGAACCTTCAACAGCCCACAGTGCAAAGATGCACTCCTCCGGTTTTGCGACGTTGCGGAAAAGAAAACCAAAATTTTCCTGAAACAAAACCCTAACCTAGCAGTCTTACAATCGGACAAAGGCAACAAAACTGTCATCATGAACAGCGAGGAGTACAAACAAAAATGCTAGATCTCCTGAAGGACGACCAAACATACCATCCCATAACACGTGACCCCACCTCGCGTTTCCAGAAACTAAACAACAATCTCGTTCAACGTCTACACACTGAAGCTGATCGACTTGAGAACTACGTACAAATTGAAAACCAACAGCGCGTTATGCCCGAGGATTTACGGTCAACCAAAGGCGCACAAACAGGGATTGCCCTTAAGACCAGTGGTTCCCAACATAACAGCGCCATCTTACAACCTGTCTAAGTACATTGGACAGATGATCCGTAAATCGATCAACAGCCAGTACAACGTCAAGGATTCTTTCGAATTCTGTGAGTTTATCAACACTGTCACACTACCACCTGGACACGTGTTGATCTCACTTGATGTAGTCTCGCTCTTCACATGTGTACCTAAGCTACTAGTCGTCCATGACGTCATATATGGGTGGGAGGAGATCAAGAAGCATGCCAACAACATCAATCTCGACCTCTTCTTAGAGATGATCGAGTTCTGCATCGACGCGAGCTATTTCAAGTTCAATGAGCAGCACTACCAGCAGATCTTCGGCACGGCCATGGGGAACCCACTGTCCTCCACGGTAGCAGACCTAGTGATGGAAAACCTCCTAGTATCTGTCGTCCATAAACTGGACTTCCAACTACCTTTCCTCAAAAAATACGTAGATGACATCGTTACGGCCATTCCCCAGACAAGCTGGACCACGTGATGGAAGTGTTCAATTCGTACAACGAACATCTTCAATTCACCTATGAACTAGAAAACAACTACCGACTACCATATCTCGACATGCTGCTAGTTCGCACAGAGACCCAAACCATCAGGACAGAATGGTACCAAAAGCCCATCGCGAGTGGTCGTTTCCTCGACTTTCACTCGTTCCACCCTTGAACCAAAAACTCAACACTGCTACCAATCTAATCAACCGGATCAACACCTTCTCTACAAACTTGTCCGACCAGCAGAAGGTGAAAATAATGGACAACCAGCTGAAAATCAACAATTACCCCAGAGCTCTCCGCAACCGGCTTATCAACCACAGAAACACTCGCCGTATCAACCCCCCTGTTGATCCAGTCCAGAATGACCAGACTACACCCACACAACATCTGCAACATACCTACCGTAGCATAGCATACATCCCAACACTGACTGAACAAGTCAAAAAGCAGCTGAAAAAGGACTACCCACACATAAAACTGGCCACAAGGAACATCAAAACAACCAAAACAATGTTCACACAAATGAAGGACACCACCCACAAGGAGGACCACAAAAATGTCATCTACAGCATACCCTGCACCGACTGCAACCAACAATACATAGGAATGACAACAAACAAACTCCGAACCAGGATATCAGGCCACAAATCAACACTCAACACACTGGAACGACTACGACAAACAGGTATCCCTCAAGATGATCCCCAACTAACAACACTTAGTGAACGCACAGCATTGCTGAACCATTGCATCCAACTAAACCACACATTTTCTTTTGAAAACACAAAAATTCTAGACCGACACAACATAGAATCAGCCTTGCCCATCCTCGAAATGCTTCACATTTCTATTACACCAAACACAGTTAACAAACGTACAGATACCGAACAGTTAAATCCCATTTATGCTGGCATTATAAACAACCTAAAATGTCATAACAAACACAGACATGACAACAACAATGTCACTGTCGATTGTAACCCAACAGAAAATTAGACGAGTCCCTTTCCAATTCCCAAAACACACAAACACACAACCAAAGTGAACAAGATAAAAGTGCACACGATAGAGCTCCGAACAACAACGACCAAAAAACAGTTAGAAACGACATCTAGGCGAAAAAGAGAATCCCCAAAAGCATTACCAAACCAATGCAGTAAGTCTCCACAACACAAATCCATACACTCCCGATCAAAAATATCGACCAATGAACAAACATTCAATTTTTATAGTTTTCTCGACGCCACAAAACCGACATTTTACAAATTTTACAAAACTGAACCAAGACAACCGAACACCTACGTACGAGTAAGTACACATACAAACACACAAAACACACAAAAATTAACGGAAAAACCAAAAACCAAATTTTTAGTTTCCTGAAGAAGATTTAATAAAAATCGAAACGTTGGATAAAGTACACAAATAAGTGTTTGAGCTACTTTCAACGACTGCAAGCCGAAAATCCATCTCAAATTAATAAACACAGTCGAAAAAGCCACATTTACTACAACATGGCACAGTACACGTCTGTTAACTTCTTTCAAGAAATGGACAGACTTTTCGGAGCCCAGGTTAAAGGAATGCTCAAAAATATGCCACGGAGAACAAAAATTGGGAAATATGAACAGCCGGAAATCATTTCTAGTTCGCTGCAGAAGACAAGGAGTAATTCCCAGGCATATCAATGACCATTTCCGATGCGTTTTTCCGTTAATTGAAACAAACAACCCGTTTACAAAGCAGATTGAAAAGTGCACAAACCGGTTCAAAAGGTCGATACTCAACATTGAAATAAAACAGACATACTACAACATAAAACAACTAAACAAAAGTCTGCACACGCTGTCAAGCCGGATCAGTACGACCGTTCCGCCAGAGATCTGCCAGTCTTTCTTCGCGAGACAAAGATCGTTCTACGAGGTACACCTAGAGGATCAAACATCAAAAACGAAAAGGAAGTTCACCAGAATTTTCGACAAATCGGAGAATACAACTAAAACCATACCCAAGAAGAATGAAAAAGCGATCCACAACGGAACCAACATTAGTCTACCACCTGAGACAGAAACATTGCTTAGTCTGGGACCCAAATTTGCGCTACCCACCACCAACTATCCAAAGACCGTCTACTTCCACTTCATCTCGGATGTAGAAAACATTTTAAAAACAAACCCGGACAACAACAGCCAAGACACAAACCGTTGCGCAATCACAAACATCATCCAAAACCACCTACACAGAACCTTCAACAGCCCACAGTGCAAAGATGCACTCCTCCGGTTTTGCGACGTTGCGGAAAAGAAAACCAAAATTTTCCTGAAACAAAACCCTAACCTAGCAGTCTTACAATCGGACAAAGGCAACAAAACTGTCATCATGAACAGCGAGGAGTACAAACAAAAAATGCTAGATCTCCTGAAGGACGACCAAACATACCATCCCATAACACGTGACCCCACCTCGCGTTTCCAGAAACTAAACAACAATCTCGTTCAACGTCTACACACACTGAAGCTGATCGACTTGAGAACTACGTACAAATTGAAAACCAACAGCGCGTTATGCCCGAGGATTTACGGTCAACCAAAGGCGCACAAACAGGGATTGCCCTTAAGACCAGTGGTTCCCAACATAACAGCGCCATCTTACAACCTGTCTAAGTACATTGGACAGATGATCCGTAAATCGATCAACAGCCAGTACAACGTCAAGGATTCTTTCGAATTCTGTGAGTTTATCAACACTGTCACACTACCACCTGGACACGTGTTGATCTCACTTGATGTAGTCTCGCTCTTCACATGTGTACCTAAGCTACTAGTCGTCCATGACGTCATATATGGGTGGGAGGAGATCAAGAAGCATGCCAACAACATCAATCTCGACCTCTTCTTAGAGATGATCGAGTTCTGCATCGACGCGAGCTATTTCAAGTTCAATGAGCAGCACTACCAGCAGATCTTCGGCACGGCCATGGGGAACCCACTGTCCTCCACGGTAGCAGACCTAGTGATGGAAAACCTCCTAGTATCTGTCGTCCATAAACTGGACTTCCAACTACCTTTCCTCAAAAAATACGTAGATGACATCGTTACGGCCATTCCCCCAGACAAGCTGGACCACGTGATGGAAGTGTTCAATTCGTACAACGAACATCTTCAATTCACCTATGAACTAGAAAACAACTACCGACTACCATATCTCGACATGCTGCTAGTTCGCACAGAGACCCAAACCATCAGGACAGAATGGTACCAAAAGCCCATCGCGAGTGGTCGTTTCCTCGACTTTCACTCGTTCCACCCCTTGAACCAAAAACTCAACACTGCTACCAATCTAATCAACCGGATCAACACCTTCTCTACAAACTTGTCCGACCAGCAGAAGGTGAAAATAATGGACAACCAGCTGAAAATCAACAATTACCCCAGAGCTCTCCGCAACCGGCTTATCAACCACAGAAACACTCGCCGTATCAACCCCCCTGTTGATCCAGTCCAGAATGACCAGACTACACCCACACAACATCTGCAACATACCTACCGTAGCATAGCATACATCCCAACACTGACTGAACAAGTCAAAAAGCAGCTGAAAAAGGACTACCCACACATAAAACTGGCCACAAGGAACATCAAAACAACCAAAACAATGTTCACACAAATGAAGGACACCACCCACAAGGAGGACCACAAAATGTCATCTACAGCATACCCTGCACCGACTGCAACCAACAATACATAGGAATGACAACAAACAAACTCCGAACCAGGATATCAGGCCACAAATCAACACTCAACACACTGGAACGACTACGACAAACAGGTATCCCTCAAGATGATCCCCAACTAACAACACTTAGTGAACGCACAGCATTGCTGAACCATTGCATCCAACTAAACCACACATTTTCTTTTGAAAACACAAAAATTCTAGACCGACACAACATAGAATCAGCCTTGCCCATCCTCGAAATGCTTCACATTTCTATTACACCAAACACAGTTAACAAACGTACAGATACCGAACAGTTAAATCCCATTTATGCTGGCATTATAAACAACCTAAAATGTCATAACAAACACAGACATGACAACAACAATGTCACTGTCGATTGTAACCCAACAGAAAATTAGACGAGTCCCTTTCCAATTCCCCAAAACACACAAACACACAACCAAAGTGAACAAGATAAAAGTGCACACGATAGAGCTCCGAACAACAACGACCAAAAAACAGTTAGAAACGACATCTAGGCGAAAAAGAGAATCCCCAAAAGCATTACCAAACCAATGCAGTAAGTCTCCACAACACAAATCCATACACTCCCGATCAAAAATATCGACCAATGAACAAACATTCAATTTTTATAGTTTTCTCGACGCCACAAAACCGACATTTTACAAATTTTACAAAACTGAACCAAGACAACCGAACACCTACGTACGAGTAAGTACACATACAAACACACAAAACACACAAAAATTAACGGAAAAACCAAAAACCAAATTTTTAGTTTCCCTGAAGAAGATTTAATAAAAATCGAAACGTTGGATAAAGTACACAAATAAGTGTTTGAGCTACTTTCAACGACTGCAAGCCGAAAATCCATCTCAAATTAATAAACACAGTCGAAAAAGCCACATTTATTGCACATATATTTTAAATTAAGAAGATATGGAAATAATGTGATACAATTTTTAAATTTAAAACAAATTGAATGAAATGTTTTACTGCGCGACTGATATAGCAGATGACTAGTTTCATCTATGTTGCACGCTGCATGCTTTTTGGACACTCGATTTTGATTCAATGTTATGATATAATCAAATTAGTACCGAATCGAAACTAGTTTATCCAACAATCCATAAATATGTATTAGCATGTGTACTTAAAAAATTTCGGTGGTTTATAAAACACACAACCACATTCGAGATTTTGGTGATCAATTCATGCGCAATCGAAAACGCTGAACAAATTGCTTTTGCACTATGTGTGTTAGTGTGTGCAGCCAAGTGCCATCGGGTGAAAACTCAATTAAAATTGGTAATTAGTTTTCATGTAGGCCACACTGGCAGCACGTTTTATGAAATGCATCTCACGCTATCCCCCTCTTCCCCCCACAATTGACTCCTTGGGGAATGTCACCTGTCAACAGCGGACCTGTTCGACAAAGTTATACTTGGGCTCGAATATCGGTAATTAGAGCCTCGCTAATTGAACTGTATTCCGTAGGTAGATATGCATGAATTGTGAGTTTAATTCGTTAGCAACATAGTAAAATAAATAATCTGTTAAACTTAAATTCCTTTGATTTTTTGTTTAAATTTCAAGCTGAGATTTTTTTAAAAAGTTAGACGGACGACTGAATTATTGATGTTTATTTAATCTTATAATTTGTGATTTTCAACTTGTTCATTAACTAATTACAATTACATTTTTTGTTAACTTAACATTCAAATTCACTAAGATAAGAAAGAAACATGAGTGTAACTTTTGCCGTTAACTCTATTTCACCAAGATAACAGATTTCATCTGTGCCAAATTTACCACTAAAACCATGCTGGCGGCGAAAATGAGCAACAAAAATTATGCTCCAACATCCAGCATACATTCACGGTGTCATCTTATCTGATTGGGAGCAAAATAGAGTTGGCAGCTAAAATGACTAAAATGAGCAAAAGCACAGTGTAGGTAATTGGCACACACGTTCTCATCATCCAGAAAAAAGCGGTTAAACAAACGCGGTGGCAGTGCCTATTACAGGAGTGGATTTAGCCAGTGACTGTTAATGAATTCGGTGGGTTTTTGCTTGCCTGCCTGCCTGCTGGAAATGTGTCTATTTGGTACGGATGTCACGAATGATAATGAATCCCAACCCTTTTTACTGATGTCTCCAGAGCGCCAGCCGAGCGAACGTGTGTGCCAAACCAAGTGGGCTCATTTGTGATGTGAGCTATGCCTTTTTTGTATTGCTCCACAGGAATAACATTTGACTTAATTATGATGTAAATGGTTATTTAGTGGTGAAATAACAAACATTTCACATAAAATAATAGCCCATTATAAATTAACAACCCAATTTTTTTTTTAAATTGATGTAAAAGGACCACTTTTTAGGAAATTCCAGACTTCCTCCTTCGCCCGCTCAATTTTGGTCCGATTTGTAAGATGCCAAAATATTTAGGTAAAAAAATATGTTCTATCCTATCGAGAAAGTTCACCAAAGGAAAACAATCTTCCTTCTCGCATAAACATGATTTTTCGCTGATGTTTGCATCACCATCTGGTGCGCAGACGATATTCATACCAAAATAGATAAGATGTTCCCGCAAAGAAATCAACCGTTCTCCGCGACCAGAAGTTACCAAAAGGGAGTAATGTGGGAGGGAAAAAAGTGCAATATATCTTGCCAGAACCTTGCCGACCACGTGAGGAAACCGGCAAGAATTTACACTGTCTTTTGCGGTGGATTGGTAAAACCAAGGAAGTAAGGTACAAACAAGAACAAATTCGCCCTCAACCGGGGTTGTCTAGGAGTACCGTTCAAGGAGGGAGGGAGAGAGGGCTGGAGGTGTCTGATTTGTATAATTTATTGCCCAGATTATTTGCGCATGAAGAATGGAATTCATAAATTGGATGCACGCTCGTTGAAAGGAGTTTTCTGTTTAAGGAAGTGCTTTATCAACCAGGATCAAACCCCGTTGCAAAGTCGTGGCACGTTCCTTGGACGACGCTCCCACATGGGAGCACACAGAACCCTCTTCAAGGACTCACATCCCCCTCTCTGGTCTGACAGCAGCCTCCCCAAAAGTACGAACATAATCATCACAACATACAAAGGACACAATCCATCAAGAAAATCTATAAAATTTACGAGAAAAGGGCGTGCCACCGACTTTGGATGCTGCTCCAGTAATGTTTTTTCTGCTTCTGACTGGGGAAAACTAAAGCGAATTGTCTGACGAGGGAGGCTGGTGGAAATGAAAGAGAAAAGTGCTTATCTGTAACACATTTTACTCACCATTTTGGCCACCCCAGTAAGAAACACGGCTGCTGTTTCCACCGCACGTGCACTAAACACATGGTGGCGACCCAAACATCTTTTTGTGATTGTCTATGATATCTTTTTTCTTTTTCGATTAAATGTTATAATTTGCTGCAAATTTCCCCTCTAAAAATCAACCAACTTTACAGGTATTTTGGTGAATGATTCATACTTTGATAGTTAATTTAAAGCTTTGTCCAATTTATTTCATGTATTTTATATTTATAAAATATAAATTTAATTTTTAAAACTGATTTGAATTAAAGCAAAGTTTTTTTTTAATCAGCATTTATATCTCATTTCTATTAAGGTGTAACGTGCCATCATCTTAAATGGCCGGCAAACATGGTGGATTATTTTTCCGGTTCCACCTTAATCAAAATATCCCTCCCGGCATACCTTAAGCAGCGAAATTCCATGAAGCTTCCGAAAAATCAATGTTTATCACCAATGAAAGCCTCCAGCATCAACAAACTTTTGATCACTGTGTCCGGAATGTTCACATAAATTCAAATAACACTGAAATATGACCCAAAACGGTTTAATTTTCTGCACTCGTGCCTTTTTTTGCCCGAGCAACTTTTCCCATACAATTTTGGTGCCACAAAAAAACACTCCAAAACGGTCATATTTTTCACTGAAACACAATAAAAACTACATCACGACACGTGCTGCAACCAGAACATTAAGACACTTATCACCGGATCTCAGGAAACCGCGTTTTTCGCGAAAATTTTGGGTCAAAACTCGCGAGTTGAAAATTTTTCGCGAGCTAATCGTACTTTTATTTTACACATCACAATACATTTGCAGCTGCATTGGTGTTGATAATCATTGTCACTGATTTGCTGTAGGGTTGCCAGAACCGAAATTGGTAGTTTAATTTTATTTACCTTGTATGAGCACTCCTCGGTTAGTTTTTAGTTATTATAATATCGAAAATAAAATTAAAAAGGTAGTAATGATTTTATTTTAACCATTTGCTATTGATTTTTTAAGATATAAGCAAATTACACGAATTTAGAAAAAAAAATCTATTATTATTGCAACGCCTCTGGCAACCCTTTTCGAGCAAGCACAAGGGTCTGACATATCTGTCAATTTATTCCTTGAGAATACGTAACCAACATAAAGGCATTTCTTTGCTTGCTTCGCATTGGTGGGCCCAAATTTACTAAGGAGATGGTGGTTATGCTCTTGATGGCTTCTTCACCCCTTTGGTGATTTCAGCAAAGCAAAACGTCAAAGGCATCTTGCTCGCAACGAAACCAAAACAAACAGGATTGGAAAGAAAAAAAATGTTTTTGTAAATATTTTGTTAATTGATTCTAAAGGTAAGTAAAACTGTAAAAATGTGTTTATCTATCAGAAACTGAAAAACAATGCATTTTTCGTGTTTTTTCAGTTGGTGAACCGCCTGGTTACTAGTTCTGGAACGCATCCCTTAGGTGTTTACGGGCCATCCTGCGCAAACCTCGTCGCAGAAGATTCCACGGTAAGGGAAGGGAAGTTATAATGGTCATGTTCTCCGCCCTGGCACACAAGCTGCTACAGGTGATGACGGGTTCGAAAATGTCCACGATCCCAGTCGTCCCATCGGAACGCCATCACATTTCCGGCTCGAGGAAAACGAAACCAACTTGGAACACTGGACACAAAAAAATACGCCCCCGGAGTGGCACCGATCACGTTTGAATAGTAGGCAGTGGTGGCATGAAGGAATGCACTCATCGGCGAATGATAAAGCTGGTTCCGGGTAGAGTTCCCCAGTATTTTGGTTGTGTCTCACACACCTACTTCTTCTCTAGTCTAAAATATACGACAAATCTTAATTTTTAAGAAAATAAGCATTGTAGCAATTAAAAAAAATGTTCAATAAAATAATTTTTAATTAAACTTAAATTTTTGCTATAGATTCTAATCGAAAATAAGATGATGTCTTTGTTTTTTCCACATATTAGAAGTGGGAGTCTATTTCATAGATTTGAGGTCGTAGAAAACAAAAAATAGCATAATAAATTAATAGTATGTTGTTACAACATTGAATCGAATCTTTGGTGAAATAAAAAGGATTCAGTTGCCGTCACCTGGGGCAAATCGGGCATAACCAGCAGTGTTGAAAGCACTTTTAAGATAAAATTTTGGAATAGGTATACTTTTTTCGTTTTTCTGAGTCTGTGCTTACTAAACAACGAAACTGAAATCAATCAAAAAGAACAAATGATTGTGGTTTTCAATCGAACCAAAAAAAGAATCAAGAATTTGAGGGGCAAGCTTTTTTGGTCGATCGACCTTAACATTTCTCAGATTCTCTTGGTTAGATTCTCTCTTTTCATTTGTTAAATACGAGTTAATATAAACTACATACGCTATTTTAATATGTTTGGTAAGAGTTTATGTTCACACCACTACTACATCACGATGACACTAATACAAAAATTCAAATGACGTCATCGATGATAATCATCATACTAACACAATCAAACCGCACAAATACATAGGCACTCCCATTGATCTCCCGTTTCACCTTAAGGGTGTACAGCAACGAAGGATGTTGTTGTCTTCTTATTTCAAAATTGTCAAACTTACGGACCCAATCCTGCAACTACGGGATTGTAAAATTAGTGAGACTTTGTTGTAAATTACTTTGTGGACAGTATTTTAGGGGAAGAATTAAAAAATATTTCGATAGTACCCGTAGTTTTAAAGATACTAAAATGTCTGCAACAAAAATCTGGGTGCAAAAGTTCTGGTTACTGTGCACCGTTAAGGAGCAGATCTCTACGTTCTCAAAAAAAAATATTTTTTTTGTACATTTTTTTTTAATTTCAATGAATCATTTTATGCGCTTGTTGCGTCCAAAGAGGACATTTTCGTCATCAGTTTGTCCATAAAAGTCTTCATACAAACTTTTCAGCTGTCCAAACAAAAATTCAAAGTAAATATTCAAAAAAATGTTGACGGTTTTCGAAATATATCAATGATTACACATTTTTTTTTCAACATAGAGTTACCGGATTAGCTAGCAGGATTTCTAACCGTATTGTTGAAATTATGACTTTTAATGTCAACTTTAATTATTTTTTGCCTTTTCTGTATTTCAGTCAGAGTCAAAATAGATAAACTATTAAAACCTGGAACGGCCTTTCAAAAATGTTTGCCACAAAATATCCCTTTAAAATGCCAGATTTTCATCAGAATGAACAACAATTCCAATACCAATTTCAATTCCAATTCCAATTCCAATTTCAATTCCAATTCAAATTCCAATTCCAATTCCAATTCCAATTCCAATTCCAATTCCAATTACAATTACAATTGGGTAATTTTCTACCAACTCTATAACTTTAGTCCCTAATCACGAATCCGAGGTCCGTTTTTTGATATATCGTGACGGAGGGGTGGTACGACCCCTTCCATTTATGAACATGTGAAGAAAGAGGTGTTTTTAAATAATTTGCAGCCTGAAACGGTGATGAGATAGAAATTTGGTGTTAAAGGAACTTTTATGTAAAATTAGACGCCCGATTTCATGGCGTACTCAGAATTCCGAAAAAACGTTTCTTTAAACGAAAAAAACACTTTTTTTTTAAACTCTGCCATTTTTCGTTAGGCCGTTGCAAATATTTTTCAAAGTTTATGTCGCCCCCAAAGTTGGCCTGAATAAGGCTGGTACAAATATTTTTAAAAGTTTTTGTCACCCCCCCCCCCCTTCAAAATTTGCCCGAAAAATCAGGGGGCAAAAAAAAATTATAATAAACTTTCAAAATTTCAATGAAAATTCAAGTGCAACCAGCTGAAATCAAATTAAAATACATTCCCTGCGTTTAAAATCATTTTTAGCATGTTTGGGTCTATTAAAAAATCTTAATTTTTTGAAAATTTCCGATGCAAAATCTTTTTTTTTCGATAAAATTTTTGTTTTTGTCATATCATACATTTTTTGAAAACTAATGATTGCAAAACAACTGAACTAGTGTAAAATGCATTTTTTTCACTTTTCATTTAAATGTGAAGACTATGGTTTGTTATTTAAATTTTTATATTTTTTTAATTTTTTGCCCCCTTCCCCCCTTGACCTCGGCCAGGGCCGAGGGACAAAAACTTTTTTAAATATTTGCATCGGCCTAATCAGGGGGCATAAAAAAAGTTTTTTTGAAAAACTTCTAAATTTTAATGAAAATTAAAGTTTAATCAACCGAAAACCAGTTAAAATGCATTTTCCCGCGTTTATAATCATATTCAGCATGTTTGAACTCCTTTGAAAACATTTTAAATTTTCATGAAATACCAATGTACAGTTCCCACGAAAAAAAATTTTTTGCGAAAAAAATCCGTCAATACCTCGATATTTTCAAAACTAATGATTGGAAAGCAACTCTACGCCTGTAAAATGCATTTTGAAAAACATTTCTCATCCAAATGTTAAAAGCTAGGCTTGTAATTTCAATTTTTATATTTCTTTATTTTTTTTTGCCCCACCCCCTCAACTTTGGTCAGAGCCGAGGGACATAAACTTCAAAAAATATTTGCAACGGCCTTACTCAACTGTTAAAATGTTTGAAACATGTAATTTTATAGGAAATTTAATGTACTTTTCGAATCTACATTGACCCAGAGGGATCATTTTTTCATATAAAACAAAAAATTTCATTTAAAAATTTCGTGTTTTTTCTAACTTTGCATTGTAATTTTTTAGAGTGTAATAATGTTCTACAAAATTGTAGAGCAGACAATTACAAAAAAAAATGATTTGTAAACACAAGGGGCTTGCTTATAAACATCACGAGTTATTGCAATTTTACAAAAAAAAAGTTTTGAAAAAGTTGGTCGTCGTTGATCATGGCCGACGGACAAGGACGACGAAACAAAGAGAAACGCAAAAAGCAACTTTTTCAAAACTTTTTTTCCGTAAAATCGCGATAACTCGTGATGATTATAAGCAAGCCCCTTATGTTTACAAATCATTTTTTTGTAATAGTCTGCTCTACAATTTTGTAAAACATTTTCACACTCTGAAAAAATAACCCTCACGAAATTTTAAAATGATAAATTGTTTTCTAAATGAAAAAAAAAATGATCCTTTTGGGTTGATGTAGATTTGAAAAGTACATAAAGTTTCCTTCAAAATGACATGTCCCAAATTTTTTTACAGTTGAGTAACGGAAAATGGTAGATTTTCTAAAACTTTTTTTTTGTGTGTGTTTTCGATGAAAAATACGTTTTTTCGGAATTTGGAATACGTCATCAAATCGGGCGTCCAATTCTACACAAAAGTCCCTTTGACAAAAAATTTCCATCGCATATCCTTTTCTGGCTGCAAAGTATTGAAAAACACCTCTTTTTCCGAATGTTCAAAAATGAAAGGGGTTGTACCGCCCCTCCGTCACGAGATATCAAAAAACGGACCTCGGATTTGTGAACAGGGAAAAAAGTTACCCGTTAGGACAAAGTTTCACGCAAATCGAAGAGGGGTCGGGGAAACTCCTGTGTGAGTTGGCGGAGGATGACCCAATTAGAATAACAACTTTTCAATATGTAAACAAAATAAAAAATGGTGTCGCCACCATGCCAATTTTCACTAGCCCCCAAACCGTCCAGACAGGCCATTATCCCGTTTTTGAAAAGAAGCTCCTCGCGCAGGCTGCCGACTTTGGTGGGCTCAGAGGATACAGGAACGTCAGCACCGGATAGTTGCAATTTTGCTCAAGCAAGTTTTTGCTGGAAAGGTGTACCGGATCTCTTCTCTGCTTACCGTGAAAGATGTGTGTGTGTGAGCCGCTTGATCCACCCCCTCTGTCTGCTGCCAGGGCGTCGCAAATTCGTTTCGGTAGTTTTGCACAGTGACAAAATTGTTATGAGTTTAAAAAAAATAGTAAAAAAAAACATTTAAACCTTTTTAATTTTAAAAATTTCAGTTCGACTAGTTCAGTTTAAAAAAATTCACGTTCAAAAGTTTTCCACTGTGAAAAGCCAAATGAAGAACAAACGTTGTTGGTGAAAACCTGCAGCCACAGAGAAGAGTTACTTTGTGTGTATGTATGAGGGGTGAAGAGATGGTCGTATTTCTTGAAGGAAATAAATTTTATTTAATACATGGCACGTCATCGCGTTCGTACTTTCTGGAGGGGGGTGCGAAAGGCAACGAGGGAGGACAAGTCTGACTATCCGTTCTCCTGCATGCAATTCGGCCGTGTAAAGTGCTGCTGCGAAGGAGGAGAATCGATGAACTTTCACTTTCCCTTTTAGTGCTTAGATGGGATGTGGGTTAAAGCCACTGTAATAACGTTGAGGGAACCTTGATTGCTGCAGATGCTCCCGTGAATGATAACGGAGATTATTAGATCCAGGATGTGCCATGAATATATCAGCTCTTCAAGAAATTTATTTAATTTTGTTTCTTTCTTCTAATTGATAAATAAAGATAAAAAACATGTTAATTTAACCTTTTAATAACTTTTTTTATAAGTTAAGAGCAAGATTTCACAGTTACATTTATCTTTTAATGATGAATTTCGAACGAGAATTGCTACAGGATTAGCTATATACTGCAGATTGTCACATGATCAATTTATATATATATACTTTCTTTCCTAATAAATGATTTTTATTAAATCTAGAAGCCTTCAAATGATAAATATGAATTGGAAAATGAGGAATTCTTAAGAATAAACTTCAAATTTTTAGACCTGCCGTTCTTGACCAGCTTTTGCTTAACCAGCTTTAAAATCTCTAGAGCGATTCTCAACGGGGGTAACGGGCCTACTTGATAGGGGGTACCAGCCTAGGAGAAGGTTGAGAAACGCGGTTCTACAGCATTACGAACAAAATTCTTAAAATGATTCCGAAATTTCCTCCTTGGTTTAGCAACAGTGAAATTCATCAATTAGCCGAGGTTGAAACTTAGAACGTTATGTTCAATTTTCCACTAAGATAAGTTATGCATTTTGATTCGCTCGCTTTACAGTTCATGAAATCAACATGCCTTCCGATCTTCTTTCTGATAGCCAGATAAGGTGTTGGTTTTCGATGCCTGTCGAGCTACGATGCTATGGAAAGGGCTTATCACACAAACACCCGACGTTGAGCCCTCCGAACTACGGAGCTATGGGAAGGTCTTCTCAACACAAAAAACACTCGCGCACCACTCAACGTTCTTGCTAAATCAAAATAATACTGTTACGCGATAAACCTAACGAACTCAACCGTCAATGTGCCTTACAATCAGCATTGATGAAGAAAGGGCTTTAAACGCACAATTAAAACCGATTAATATAAATAATTTCCAAGATCTTGTTTTATTACTACAGCGCGTCCATTCACTCACTCCTGATTTTTGTCTTCACTCTGCACACAAACACAACCATCCGCTCGCACTGGTGGAACATAATTGAATCCTTATCACTGAAAAAATGACGGTCAAAACACGAATACCCCTGCAAGGCATACGCGCTGCCCCACCAACAAAAATCGACTCTTAAAAATCGCTGGAATGGTAATGGGGCAAATCCAAATTTTGTTTCAAGTTTTAGTCCACCACTTTCAAAATTTATCCAAAAACCTGGGGGGCGGGGGGGGGGGGGTGGTCAAACAAATATTATAGGCAAAAAAATATTTTTTTCTTTGATATTTTTTATGTATTTAGGAAGAACACTCTACAATATCGCTAATATATTTTTTTATTGGGCAAAACTTTATCCATTCCCTATGTCAAAAGAAGTCACTTTGCATAATTAGTTTTTCAATACAAGTCTCCATACAATTTTGAAGGCAGGTAATTCAAAATGAGTATGAAAATGTATGAAATTCTGTATCTTGAGAAGGGAATTTCTGACCGATTTGGTATCTTCGGCAAAGTTTTATGTAATGAATAGGTTCTCCGAAAAAAAAAAACAAAATTTCATAATTTTCTATTTATCTTTTTATGACTTAAAGTTCACAAAATAACTTTGTTTTTAATATTCGATTTTATTTTATTTATGTGGGACAAAAAATACATCTTTTGAGCCATAGTCCGTGATAGGGAAAATCTGGTTGAGATTTTTTTTTTTTTTTTTAAATAGCATTTTAAACAAAATTGAAAAAAAAAACTGAAAAAAATACTATTTTTTATTGAATATATTTTTTTCTAATAAGTGTACCGTTTTCAATTTAAAGCCTTTTTAAAACATAAATTTTCTATTTTTTTTGTTTAAAAATGAATTCTTGAAATAAAATCACCTCTAAAAAATAGTATTGAAAAGTTGAAACAAAATCCTATAGTGTTCTGTATGAAACTTTTTAAAATCGAGCATTAGTTTTAAAATCGAGCATTCAGTTTCTGAGACACAGCCTCACAACGAATTTGAATCGATGGTAATGAATCTCTCTAAGTGTCACCTAATTAGCCGATAATTTTCATCTGATGGTATCTCGGAATCTTTTTGTTCGAATTTTAAATGTTAATTTTTTTTGCGATTATTGTGCGAAGTGAAATTTGAATTTACCTTAGCTTTTCGAAATATTTTTTTTTACAGAGATGCTTTTTTTAAAAATTGATTGCTTTTTTTTTATGGAATATAAACCTGCAAAGTAAATTTTTAAATTTGTTGAAAGTGTTCTTAGTGTTGAGAAAATCTTCTATATATATAAAAAATTTCGACGGTTTTGTTCGAACGCGAATCAGTTCAATACGGAGCGTCGGATCGAGGTGCTTTTTGTTGCGTTGGGTTCGTACAAGCCAAACGAAGGTTCTTACGCTTACTAATTGACACTTTGGCCACTCTGGAACCGATTCCGGAGCATCGGCAAATTGTATGGAGAAAGTTACGTAAAATCATATTTTGATCACAGGAGGCTGAATAAGCAAAAAATCAAAAAACGTCAACAAACAAAAAAAAAAGGCCGAACGAAGTTTGTCGGGTTAGGCTTGTTTATTTATATTAATTTTTCAAAATATCTCTAGAACTATTCGATAATTTTAACAAATTAGTCATGAAATCTGGTCTTTACACGGATAGAAATCCTGTCAACAAATCAGGTAACTCTAGGTTGTCGAATTTCTAAGCATTTAAATGTTTCTTAAACAGTCATAAATCGATTTCGCTGTAAATATTTAAAAAAATCTAAATGAAAAAATTACCCTTCAGATTCGAAAAGTTCATTACATTTCCCATAAAATAACATATGCTATTTTTTTTTACAGTGGAGTAACAAAAAATTGCAGAATTTTTGAAACTATTTTTGTATTTATTTCGATGAAAACTACGTTTTTTTTTTGTTTTCGGAAAACGCTATCAAATCGGGCGTCCAATTTTACATAAAAGTCTCTTTGACACTAAATTTCCAAACCATCCACATTTCAGGGTGCTGCAAATGATTGAAAACCACCTCTTTTTTCGAATGTTCAAAAAGGGAAGCGATCGTACCTACCATCTGTCACGATATATCGAAAAATGGAGCTCGGATTTTTTTAATCAGGGATAAAAGTTACCCCTAAGGACAAAGTTTCATGCAAATCGAAGAAGGGTCGTAAAATTACCCGGATAGAAATGGATAATGTTATTGAAAAATGTTTAACTGTTTGCAGCATAATCTTTATTTTTTATTTTTGTAGAGTACGGTCAGAACCAAGGCTGTGGAGTCGAAGTCAAGTTTTTTTATCACATCTTCTTGGATGGAGATAAGATTGACTTGTTAAAAATTCAATTAAAATCATGAAATCAATTCAGAACAACAACATCCCACAAAGTCAGTCATTATTCAACTGCAAGTGACACTTTTATCAAAACATCCCATCAGAAAATCAGTTCTACACATTTATCTTCCCACGTGCATTACCACCATCAATCCACCACCGCTTGACAGCGCAGGAGACGAAGGTTTTTGGTGGAATCACAAACCGTAAAAATATTAATAAAATATTTGGCGCCAGCCAAACCGTCCATCCAACCGTTTCGTGGCGACGACACGCTGAAAGTGACGCGGTTGACAGAACATCAGTACATTTGCTCTAACTTTGTACTATTTTCTAGTCTAGCTGCTGAAAATAGTACGAATAAAAAGAACGAAAAAACCCCTCCCCAAAACCCATCAACACCCCGAAAAAAGCTGGAATTGGTTCCATTTGAAAAATTTACACAAAAAGATATTCCATTTGCGGTGCACAAACACACAGACACACAGATATCAATTCCATGCATTGATTTCTCGTGTATGTGTGCTCGTATGAACACGAGATAGCCGTCTCTCCTGGGACGGAAAATCTATCTCGGTGGCGCCACCCGGCCTGGAAATGAACAATCGGAAAATCATTCAGACGTGAGAAATTCGATTTTCAATATAAAAACTATCAATCATGTGCGGTATGATCGTTGCAATTGCAGCATGTTTGTATGCAGCCTGGAGTTTGCTCTAAAAATATGTACAACATTATTCCTGGAAAATAGAAACCATTCGGGTTGGACTGCTGTTGGACTTATTTTTGGAGTTATAGAATTGATATAATTTATTAATAGAATTTAGCGATTATTTTTTTGACATTTAGTCAATTCTTCAATGTCCACCTGAAGCTTCCAAAAATCCCTTATATCAAATTCTACAAAAGTTTTTCCTCACCAAAATGACGAGGGCAGTGAAAGTAGACGAAACAAAAAAGTTTCCCCACTTCGACCGGAAGTTGCCCCAGAAAGAGAGAGAGAGAGAGAGACAAAAAAAGATCATTCGAGGTGAAATGTGTCAAAAGCACGGAGAGTCCCTCTGACAGCACATCTTGAAGGATTATAATGTCATGATTTATGGCCGTGAGCGTTGGAGAATTTGGCGCCTCCCGGTGTTTGACTGATGATTAAATACTAGTTAAAGGACCCTCAACCCCCGAGTGAGAGCAGCAGCAGCAGCAGCATATCGATATGGAGCCCCATCAATGTTTCGGCCATCAATCATACAATCAGGGCAATCAATAGTCTCTCACATTGCCAAATGTGATTTTGAGCAGATATTTAATTTCATTGTGATGACGTTTGCGTTGAACTGCTTTGACATGAGACAATCGTCGGTTATTGTTTGATTAACAGAACAATCAAATCCACTAAAACATTAAGATCTTTTGTCAAAAAAAATCGTTTGGAAAACTATTAGAAGCACGAAAATTAAAATCGGATCGTTTGCCTTAGCCTTAAAAAGGGTCTTCCTTATAATCAAAGAAGCCAATATGCGCTTTAGGTTCTTCCATACAAGTTTTAATACAAATTTGACAGCTGTCCTTACAAAAATACGATGAAGAATTGTATCCAGAGATATACATTTGGCCCATTTCAAATATTAATGTTGAGTTAAAAAAATTGAAAATATGTTTGTAGTAAAACCGGAAATTCTTGAAAGGTCTTTTTTTAATTTACTGGAAATTTAATTTATTTTTTTTAGGCCTAGACAACCCTCAAAAGGACAAATTGCAAAATTTAAGCAAAAATCATACTTTTTTTGAAGATCTTAATAATCAAAAACACATAAATAATACTAAAATTTTAAAAAAAATATGATCAACATCAAAGCAGTAGAATTACAATCATTTGGATTAAAAATCATTATTTTGACGAAGAATTATATTGAAAAAATATTTAACTGTTAAATTTGAACTAGGCCTAGGGCGTCCAATTTTCCCGGGTTTTACATTTCTCGGGAAACGGGAAAAATATTTTTTAACAGTCATAAAATCTATGTTTTCATTAAATTTGTTAAATTATTTAAACTTCAATCAAAAAATGGAAAGTAGTTTTTAGATAGCTGAAAAGAATTTATTTGTGATCTTTGTTGTGCTTTGAATTTTAAGTGCACCACATTTTCTAATCCAATGTGATTCAAATTAAATAAGCCTCTTATTATTTTTTTGTTGTTTTTTTTATAAGACATGACTAGTAAAGCTCAAAAAATTTCTTTTGAAATATCTAAAAAATAAAAAAAGACAGCAAATAAAATGATACCAGTCTATGTAAAATTTTAGATAACTTTAGACAATTCTAATATAAAAACATATTTGAAAAAAATTATCTTAAAGTCAGTTCCGCCAACTAGGAAAATCGGGACTGCAGTCTGATTAGGTACAGAATTTTTTAGAGTAATAAACTTGAAAATCTGTGTACTAATTGTTTTGTTCCATTCCTGTTTTAACTGAAAAATTTAAAAATTTTGTTAAAAAATGGCTTAAAAAGCTGTCTTAATTCGATACATTTGTCCTGATTTACCATAGATGCCGATGATTCATGAAAAATAATTAAATGTGATATTATTTTTTTCAATTTAAAATTATGAATATAGGTTTACAAAACCCAGTCTTTTCAAAAATATATAAAATAAAATAATATTTTTAAAGCACTAGGCATTTTTCGGAACTGTAATCTAAAGTTTTAGCATTTTTCCCTTATACCTATCAGCAATTCCATTTGAAAAGAGCCTAAACCGAAAAAAAGTTCTCCGATCGGGTTAACATTTTTTCGAGGGATTCCTTGGCCAAAATAAATAGGGCCGTATTTTTTTTTGTTTGGCCATAAGGGTGACCTACATCGTGCTAGGGTGGTTCCAAAACCAGTTTTTTTTTCAATAAATCATATCTCCGCACCATTTCATTCGATTTTAGCTGTCTTAGACACAGAAGAAAGATGGTTAGTTTGGCTATTTGGAAAAAATAGTAAGAAGTTTCAAAATCTTGCTTTAAATTTGAAAAAAACGTATGTCTATGTCTGAAAATATTTTTATCGGATTCCTCGGAAAATTTAATTTAACAAATCAAAAAATTGGCGATGTCGAACCGTACGTTTCCGATATATGATTTTTTTGAAAATAAAAACTTAGTTTTTCGACGCACCACAAAAATCGGCAAAAAAAACTACTTTTTTCACTAAAACTGCGATAACTTTAACTTTTGCGTCTAAGACGATTTTTTTTGAAAAAGGTGGTTTTTTGGCCAAGGAACCCCCAGAAAATTATAGAATTGCTGTGTATTAAAAATGTGAATGCTATAAAATTCTCTCGATTACTTTATATTCTACTTCTATTTCCAGAACAAAATTTGATTTTCTTTTTCAATTTCTGGAATTCCCAGGACAAAATATAAAAATTCCCGGTTTTGGAAAAATCTTGGGAATTTTGTCCCGGGAATTCCCGGGATGGAGCACTAGTTAGGCCGTTGCAATTTTTTAAAGTTTATGTCCTTCGACTGGGATAATAGATACAAGGATGTCGCATATGTTTCACGAAAGGCATTTTTATCTGAAACATTTTGCCCACAGCAAAATTGCAATCAAGTGAGAAAGTTTATTAGATGCATATTCTCTCTCCCCTTTTCCAAGCTGACTTTTGCCGACGCTATAAATCCTCATAAAGCTAGTCATATAAATTCTCCCCAATAAAAAAAAAGAAGAGAGAAGAAACAAATCCCATTCCCAATCTAGCCACAATGTATTCAAAATAATGTACAAACGCAATAAAGCGATTCGCGTTTGAAAGTGCTCATCGTGGAGTAAAATATGAATAATATTTTTTCACCCCACTTTTCCCCCTCTTTTTGTGTGAGTTCATAAAGTTATCCGCACGCCAAAACAAGGAGGTGAATCCTCCCACCACCTTTGTAGGTGGGCGTACCGCGAGAGCTGTCATTGTCGACACCCTCGCTCATTGTAATGTCGTGGGCCGTGGCAGGTGAAACAGGTTCCAGGGAAAGGGCGAGAAAATGAAATGCAAATTGAGCAGCACAACATTAAAGTGCGTGAGCATAAATTTAACCATCCCCGGCCCCCCGCACTCGCACGCTGTCATGATGTTTTTTTTTCATTTCCGAGAAGTGACTTCATCTGGAACTTTTTTGAAGAGTTAAAAGCGTTAACAGGCACTTAAGGACAAAGCTTTAAAAATACAATCATTTTTAATATATCTTAGAACTAACTTTTTCATTAGGTGTTCCTAAAGACATCCGGTGGACATCAGCCTGCCAGTGCGCCATGATTTATGCAATGAGAATTGGTCCAAAGCTGCAGCTGTCTCAGCTTGGACTTGAACCCCCTTTAACCAAAAGTTTTTTTCCCGTGTGTCGAGAAAAAGGATCCAAACCTCGTCCATCATTCGGTCTTTCGCCGCCGCCGCCAATGTTCTGCTTCTAAGATGCATAAACTCGACAAATTCTCATATCATAAAAATATGTTGTTCATAATTTATTGCAACGATAAACCTTTTTCTTCCTTTGTTTCGGTTTTTTTTTTCCTCTCTGGTGAGTTGCTGCTGCTGCTGCCTTGCTCGTTCTGTCATCCAACTTCCAGTATCGTATAGAATAAGATATGCCACCGAGCGCTTGAATGAAACAGAACCGTATACAAAGCAGGATTATCAAGCTACTGAACCCTGCGTTTGTGTGAGGAACTCGGCACAGTGGGTTAAATTTGGGAAGACGCAAACCAGCCTAATTCTAGCCTCTCTGTCTAGTTAACGAGGGAAAGATATTGAACATCTGGCATCTTTGTCTGTATTTACGAGCACTTAGGTGAAATTTTCAAAACTTTTCTAGCATGGACTATGAATTCCAAATTCGCCATTGTTTTTGTTACTTGGAAATCATATTTTAACCTGAATCAAGAATATTAGGCCAATGCAAACAATAATTGAAGTTTCTGTCTCCCCCACCCTCCTCAGATATTTTCAAAAAATCAGCGAGCCATTCCCGCATTCACGATCAACAGCAGTGTTTAACCACAAAAGCCGTCACAAAATCAGTTTCACAAGCACTTCCAAAATGCATTTTTTTATTTTTTTATGTATTTTTGTATTTTTGTATTTTTGTATGTTTGTATTTTTGTATTTTTGTATTTTTGTATTTTTGTATTTTTGTATTTTTGTATTTTTGTATTTTTGTATTTTTGTATGTTTGTATTTTTGTATTTTTGTATTTTTGTATTTTTGTATTTTTGTATTTTTGTATTTTTGTATTTTTGTATTTTTGTATTTTGTATTTTTGTATTTTTGTATTTTGTATTTTGTATTTTGTATTTTTGTATTTTTGTATTTTGTATTTTTGTATTTTTGTATTTTGTATTTTGTATTTTGTATTTTTGTATTTTGTATTTTTGTATTTTTGTATTTTGTATTTTTGTATTTTGTATTTTGTATTTTTGTATTTTTGTATTTTTGTATTTTGTATTTTGTATTTTTGTATTTTTGTATTTTTGTATTTTGTATTTTGTATTTTGTATTTTTTGTATTTTTGTATTTTTGTATTTTTGTATTTTTGTATTTTGTATTTTTGTATTTTTGTATTTTTGTATTTTTGTATTTTGTATTTTGTATTTTGTATTTTGTATTTTTGTATTTTGTATTTTTGTATTTTTGTATTTTTATTTTTGTATTTTTGTATTTTTGTATTTTATTTTTGTATTTTGTATTTTGTATTTTGTATTTTGTATTTTTGTATTTTTGTATTTTGTATTTTTGTATTTTTGTATTTTGTATTTTTGTATTTTTGTATTTTGTATTTTGTATTTTTGTATTTTTGTATTTTTGTATTTTTGTATTTTGTATTTTTGTATTTTTGTATTTTTGTATTTTGTATTTTTGTATTTTTGTATTTTTGTATTTTGTATTTTTGTATTTTTGTATTTTGTATTTTTGTATTTTTGTATTTTGTATTTTTGTATTTTTGTATTTTTGTATTTTGTATTTTTGTATTTTGTATTTTTGTATTTTGTATTTTTGTATTTTTGTATTTTTGTATTTTTGTATTTTTGTATTTTTGTATTTTTGTATTTTTGTATTTTTGTATTTTTGTATTTTGTATTTTGTATTTTTGTATTTTTGTATTTTGTATTTTTGTATTTTTGTATTTTTGTATTTTGTATTTTTGTATTTTGTATTTTTGTATTTTGTATTTTTGTATTTTTGTATTTTGTATTTTTGTATTTTGTATTTTTGTATTTTTGTATTTTATTTTGTATTTTTGTATTTTTGTATTTTTGTATTTTTGTATTTTGTATTTTGTATTTTTTGTATTTTTGTATTTTGTATTTTTGTATTTTTGTATTTTTGTATTTTTGTATTTTTATTTTTGTATTTTTGTATTTTGTATTTTTGTATTTTTGTATTTTTGTATTTTGTATTTTTGTATTTTTGTATTTTTGTATTTTGTATTTTTGTATTTTGTATTTTTGTATTTTTGTATTTTGTATTTTGTATTTTTTGTATTTTGTATTTTTGTATTTTTGTATTTTTGTATTTTTGTATTTTTGTATTTTTGTATTTTTGTATTTTGTATTTTGTATTTTTGTATTTTGTATTTTGTATTTTTGTATTTTTGTATTTTGTATTTTGTATTTTGTATTTTGTATTTTTGTATTTTTGTTTTTTGTATTTTTGTATTTTTGTATTTTGTATTTTGTATTTTTGTATTTTTGTATTTTTGTATTTTGTATTTTTGTATTTTTGTATTTTTGTATTTTGTATTTTGTATTTTTGTATTTTGTATTTTTGTATTTTTGTATTTTGTATTTTGTATTTTGTATTTTCTTTTTGTATTTTGTATTTTGTATTTTTGTATTTTTGTATTTTTGTATTTTTTGTATTTTTGTATTTTGTATTTTTGTATTTTTGTATTTTGTATTTTTGTATTTTGTATTTTTGTATTTTTGTATTTTTGTATTTTGTATTTTGTATTTTTTTTGTATTTTTGTATTTTTGTATTTTTGTATTTTTGTATTTTTGTATTTTTGTATTTTTGTATTTTTGTATTTTGTATTTGTATTTTTGTATTTTGTCTTTTTGTATTTTTGTATTTTCGTATTTTTGTATTTTGTATTTTTGTATTTTTGTATTTTTGTATTTTGTATTTTTGTATTTTGTATTTTGTATTTTTGTATTTTTGTATTTTGTATTTTGTATTTTTTGTATGTTTGTATTTTTGTATTTTGTATTTTGTATTTTTGTATTTTTGTATTTTGTATTTTTGTATTTTTGTATTTTTGTATTTTTGTATTTTGTATTTTTGTATTTTTGTATTTTGTATTTTTGTATTTTGTATTTTTGTATTTTTGTATTTTTGTATTTTTGTATTTTGTATTTTTGTATTTTTGTATTTTTGTATTTTTGTATTTTTGTATTTTTGTATTTTTGTATTTTGTATTTTTGTATTTTGTATTTTGTATTTTGTATTTTGTATTTTTGTATTTTGTATTTTTGTATTTTGTATTTTTGTATTTTTGTATTTTTGTATTTTGTATTTTTGTATTTTTGTATTTTTGTATTTTTGTATTTTGTATTTTGTATTTTTGTATTTTTGTATTTTTGTATTTTTGTATTTTTGTATTTTTGTATTTTTGTATTTTGTATGTATTTTGTATTTTTGTATTTTTGTATTTTTGTATTTTGTATTTTTGTATTTTTTGTATTTTTGTATTTTGTATTTTGTATTTTTGTATTTTTATTTTTGTATTTTGTATTTTTGTATTTTGTATTTTGTATTTTTGTATTTTTGTATTTTGTATTTTTGTATTTTTGTATTTTTGTATTTTTGTATTTTTGTATTTTGTATTTTTGTATTTTTGTATTTTTGTATTTTGTATTTTTGTATTTTTGTATTTTTGTATTTTTGTATTTTTGTATTTTTGTATTTTGTATTTTGTATTTTTGTATTTTGTATTTTTGTATTTTTGTATTTTTGTATTTTTGTATTTTTGTATTTTGTATTTTGTATTTTTGTATTTTTGTATTTTTGTATTTTTGTATTTTTGTATTTTTGTATTTTGTATTTTGTATTTTTGTATTTTGTATTTTGTATTTTGTATTTTTGTATTTTTGTATTTTGTATTTTTGTATTTTTGTATTTTTGTATTTTGTATTTTTGTATTTTTGTATTTTGTATTTTTGTATTTTTGTATTTTGTATTTTGTATTTTTGTATTTTTGTATTTTGTATTTTTGTATTTTTGTATTTTGTATTTTGTATTTTGTATTTTGTATTTTTGTATTTTTGTATTTTGTATTTTTGTATTTTTGTATTTTTGTATTTTTGTATTTTTGTATTTTTGTATTTTTGTATTTTTGTATTTTTGTATTTTTGTATTTTTGTATTTTTTGTATTTTGTATTTTTGTATTTTGTATTTTGTATTTTTGTATTTTTGTATTTTTGTATTTTGTATTTTTGTATTTTGTATTTTGTATTTTTGTATTTTTGTATGTTTGTATTTTTGTATTTTTGTATTTTTGTATTTTTGTATTTTGTATTTTGTATTTTTGTATTTTTTGTATTTTTGTATTTTTGTATTTTGTATTTTTGTATTTTTGTATTTTGTATTTTGTATTTTGTATTTTTGTATTTTGTATTTTTGTATTTTTGTATTTTGTATTTTTGTATTTTTGTATTTTTGTATTTTGTATTTTGTATTTTGTATTTTGTATTTTGTATTTTTGTATTTTGTATTTTGTATTTTGTATTTTTGTATTTTGTATTTTTATTTTTTGTATTTTGTATTTTTTGTATTTTTGTATTTTTGTATTTTTGTATTTTGTATTTTGTATTTTTGTATTTTTGTATTTTGTATTTTTTGTATTTTTGTATTTTGTATTTTTGTATTTTTGTATTTTTGTATTTTTGTATTTTTGTATTTTTGTATTTTGTATTTTGTATTTTTGTATTTTTGTATTTTGTATTTTTGTATTTTTGTATTTTGTATTTTATTTTGTATTTTGTATTTTGTATTTTTGTATTTTTGTATTTTTGTATTTTTGTATTTTTGTATTTTGTATTTTTGTATTTTTGTATTTTGTATTTTTGTATTTTGTATTTTTGTATTTTTGTATTTTTGTATTTTGTATTTTTGTATTTTGTATTTTTGTATTTTTGTATTTTGTATTTTTGTATTTTTGTATTTTTGTATTTTTGTATTTTGTATTTTTGTATTTTTGTATTTTGTATTTTGTATTTTTGTATTTTGTATTTTGTATTTTTGTATTTTTGTATTTTGTATTTTGTATTTTTGTATTTTTGTATTTTTGTATTTTTGTATTTTTGTATTTTGTATTTTTGTATTTTTGTATTTTTGTATTTTGTATTTTGTATTTTTGTATTTTGTATTTTGTATTTTTGTATTTTGTATTTTGTATTTTTGTATTTTTGTATTTTGTATTTTGTATTTTTGTATTTTTGTCTTTTTGTATTTTTGTATTTTGTATTTTTGTATTTTGTATTTTGTATTTTTGTATTTTTGTATTTTTGTATTTTTGTATTTTGTATTTTTATTTTTGTATTTTGTATTTTTGTATTTTTGTATTTTGTATTTTGTATTTTGTATTTTTGTATTTTTGTATTTTGTATTTTTGTATTTTGTATTTTTGTATTTTTGTATTTTGTATTTTTGTATTTTGTATTTTTGTATTTTTGTATTTTTGTATTTTGTATTTTTGTATTTTGTATTTTGTATTTTGTATTTTTGTATTTTTGTATTTTTGTATTTTTGTATTTTTGTATTTTTGTATTTTGTATTTTTGTATTTTTGTATTTTGTATTTTGTATTTTGTATTTTTGTATTTTTGTATTTTTGTATTTTTGTATTTTTGTATTTTGTATTTTGTATTTTGTATTTTTGTATTTTTGTATTTTGTATTTTGTATTTTTGTATTTTGTATTTTGTATTTTTGTATTTTGTATTTTTGTATTTTTGTATTTTTGTATTTTTGTATTTTTGTATTTTGTATTTTTGTATTTTGTATTTTTGTATTTTTGTATTTTGTATTTTTGTATTTTTGTATTTTGTATTTTTGTACTTTTGTATTTTGTATTTTTGTATTTTTGTATTTTTGTATTTTTGTATTTTTGTATTTTTGTATTTTTGTATTTTTGTATTTTTGTATTTTTGTATTTTTGTATTTTTGTATTTTTGTATTTTTGTATTTTGTATTTTGTATTTTTGTATTTTGTATTTTTGTATTTTTGTATTTTTTACATTTTTTGTATTTTTGTATTTTGTATTTTGTATTTTTATTTTTGTATTTTTGTATTTTGTATTTTTGTATTTTTGTATTTTTGTATTTTTGTATTTTTGTATTTTTGTATTTTTGTATTTTTGTATTTTTGTATTTTTGTATTTTTGTATTTTTGTATTTTTGTATTTTTGTATTTTTGTATTTTTGTATTTTTGTATTTTGTATTTTTGTATTTTTGTATTTTTGTATTTTGTATTTTGTATTTTTGTATTTTTGTATTTTGTATTTTGTATTTTTGTATTTTTGTATTTTTGTATTTTTGTATTTTGTATTTTTGTATTTTTGTATTTTTATTTTTGTATTTTGTATTTTTGTATTTTTGTATTTTTGTATTTTTGTATTTTTGTATTTTGTATTTTTGTATTTTTGTATTTTTGTATTTTGTATTTTGTATTTTTGTATTTTTGTATTTTTGTATTTTTGTATTTTGTATTTTTGTATTTTTGTATTTTTGTATTTTGTATTTTTGTATTTTGTATTTTGTATTTTTGTATTTTGTATTTTTGTATTTTGTATTTTTGTATTTTTGTATTTTTGTATTTTGTATTTTTGTATTTTGTATTTTTGTATTTTTGTATTTTGTATTTTGTATTTTTGTATTTTGTATTTTTGTATTTTGTATTTTGTATTTTGTATTTTGTATTATTGTATTTTGTATTTTGTATTTTTGTATTTTGTATTTTTGTATTTTGTATTTTGTATTTTGTATTTTTGTATTTTTGTATTTTTGTATTTTTGTATGTTTGTATTTTTATTTTTGTATTTTGTATTTTGTATGTTTGTATTTTGTATTTTTGTATTTTGTATTTTTGTATTTTTGTATTTTTGTATTTTTGTATTTTGTATTTTGTATTTTTGTATTTTTGTATTTTTGTATTTTGTATTTTTGTATTTTGTATTTTGTATTTTGTATTTTTGTATTTTTGTATTTTTGTATTTTTGTATTTTTGTATTTTGTATTTTGTATTTTTGTATTTTTGTATTTTTGTATTTTTGTATTTTTGTATTTTGTATTTTATTTTTTGTATTTTGTATTTTGTATTTTTGTATTTTTGTATTTTTGTATTTTTGTATTTTGTATTTTTGTATTTTTTATATTTTTGTATTTTGTATTTTGTATTTTTGTATTTTGTATTTTTGTATTTTTGTATTTTTGTATTTTGTATTTTTGTATTTTTGTATTTTGTATTTTTGTATTTTTGTATTTTTGTATTTTTGTATTTTTGTATTTTGTATTTTTGTATTTTTGTATTTTGTATTTTTGTATTTTTGTATTTTGTATTTTTGTATTTTGTATTTTTGTATTTTTGTATTTTTGTATTTTTGTATTTTTGTATTTTTGTATTTTTGTATTTTGTATTTTTGTATTTTTGTATTTTTGTATTTTTGTATTTTTGTATTTTTGTATTTTGTATTTTGTATTTTTGTATTTTGTATTTTTGTATTTTTGTATTTTTGTATTTTTGTATTTTGTATTTTTGTATTTTGTATTTTTGTATTTTTTGTATTTTTGTATTTTTGTATTTTTGTATTTTTGTATTTTTGTATTTTTGTATTTTTGTATTTTGTATTTTGTATTTTTGTATTTTTGTATTTTTTGTATTTTTGTATTTTGTATTTTTGTATTTTGTATTTTGTATTTTTGTATTTTTGTATTTTTGTATTTTGTATTTTTGTATTTTGTATTTTTGTATTTTTGTATTTTTGTATTTTTGTATTTTTGTATTTTTGTATTTTTGTATTTTTGTATTTTTGTATTTTTGTATTTTTGTATTTTGTATTTTTGTATTTTTGTATTTTGTATTTTTATTTTTGTATTTTTGTATTTTGTATTTTTGTATTTTTGTATTTTTGTATTTTTGTATTTTTGTATTTTTGTATTTTTGTATTTTTGTATTTTTGTATTTTTGTATTTTTGTATTTTTGTATTTTTGTTGTTTTTATTTAATTTTCACGAAATTTCCACTGAACTTACTTACTGTTTCAGTGCTGCCTAGTAAAACTGAAACAACCATCCGGAGCCACACACACACACACTCAGCTCGAAATTCACATATATTTTTCCGGGCCATTTTTTCTTCCTTTTCTTCAGTGAAGCGCGCCGTAACAACTGCCAGTGCCATCATAAGTTTTTCCAAGTTGAAGCCCTGATGGTGCCTGGGTTGGTTCTTGCCAGAACAGTCAAAGGTTTTGCCAATCGGTGGCGACCACGTCGGATGTCGTCGGAGTCTCGTCATCGAGGGAAGTAGCAATAACATGGAAGGTTAGTCAGCGCGACGCAGATCGACCTAAATTCCAATTTGATGCTGCATCGAGCACGGAGTCGTGAGTTTGCCGAAAGTGGACGGTTGCTGAGAGAGTTTAGTTGATTTTTGTTCAGGGATTCAGTGACTCTAATCAAAAACTCAAACTTGTTTATAAGTTAAACTTTAATCACTTTCGATGGTTTGAGTGTAATTGCTCAAACGTGCACCCTTTAGATGAACTTTAACAAACACCTCAGATTTTTTTAAATTCTTTCAGCATCTCAGTTTTAATTGTTTTGCTAGATAGATCTAACGAACGATTATTGACAGGATATCGATAGTTTATTCGAGGATTACATTAGTAATGCCATGATAATACCACAGTATTGATTTTTTTTTCTAAATTGTGTCCAGTCACAATGGACTGGTTCCTCGACCAGCCCTGTTGACCCAGCCCTTGGCGTTCTTGTTCATGTGAGTGTATAATCCTGGTGTACTCAAGCGTCATTTATTTGTTATCCTCTTAGAGGGGATGCCATTCCACTTCCACTTCCAGCGTGGGGTTATGTTTCGTGTACTCTCCCTTAGTATCATTACCGGTTGCAGTTGCTGTTTCTGTTGCTCTTACGCCTGCATTATACTCTTCAAGTACAACAACCCTCAGTCAGAAACCGCACCGCTCTTTGCCGGCACTCACTTGGTGGCCTCCCCGTCCAAAGTGTATGCAGTGAAGTGTGGCCACAAGAACATCCTTTCAACAAGCCTGCCTCAAAGCAAAAGTTGAGGGTGGGGGGTTCACACTTGGTGTCACCTTATTTGCATCTCTCACGTGCAATCCCACGCCGAGCCAGCACCGGTGGGCATCGTGGACAAGCGCAAGTGGTGTACTTTGGGACTGTTTACCTGGCGAGGAATCCCCGGGATGAGTTTCATGAAATGTTAATGCTTTTAACAGCCCTTCGTTGGTGCTTTGGGTTTTTCAATTATTTATTTCAATTTGAGACTAGAATATGTTTTTAAGAGAGCATATTTTGAATCATAATTAACAAACAACAAACAACAAACAACAAACAACAAACAACAAACAACAAACAACAAACAACAAACAACAAACAACAAACAACAAACAACAAACAACAAACAACAAACAACAAACAACAAACAACAAACAACAAACAACAAACAACAAACAACAAACAACAAACAACAAACAACAAACAACAAACAACAAACAACAAACAACAAACAACAAACAACAAACAACAAACAACAAACAACAAACAACAAACAACAAACAACAAACAACAAACAACAAACAACAAACAACAAACAACAAACAACAAACAACAAACAACAAACAACAAACAACAAACAACAAACAACAAACAACAAACAACAAACAACAAACAACAAACAACAAACAACAAACAACAAACAACAAACAACAAACAACAAACAACAAACAACAAACAACAAACAACAAACAACAAACAAAAACAACAAACAACAAACAACAAACAACAAACAACAAACAACAAACAACAAACAACAAACAACAAACAACAAACAACAAACAACAAACAACAAACAACAAACAACAAACAACAAACAAACAACAAACAACAAACAACAAACAACAAACAACAAACAACAAACAACAAACAACAAACAACAAACAACAAACAACAAACAACAAACAACAAACAACAAACAACAAACAACAAACAACAAACAACAAACAACAAACAACAAACAACAAACAACAAACAACAAACAACAAACAACAAACAACAAACAACAAACAACAAACAACAAACAACAAACAACAAACAACAAACAACAAACAACAAACAACAAACAACAAACAACAAACAACAAACAACAAACAACAAACAACAAACAACAAACAACAAACAACAAACAACAAACAACAAACAACAAACAACAAACAACAAACAACAAACAACAAACAACAAACAACAAACAACAAACAACAAACAACAAACAACAAACAACAAACAACAAACAACAAACAACAAACAACAAACAACAAACAACAAACAACAAACAACAAACAACAAACAACAAACAACAAACAACAAACAACAAACAACAAACAACAAACAACAAACAACAAACAACAAACAACAAACAACAAACAAAAACAACAAACAACAAACAACAAACAACAAACAACAAACAACAAACAACAAACAACAAACAACAAACAACAAACAACAAACAACAAACAACAAACAACAAACAACAAACAACAAACAACAAACAACAAACAACAAACAACAAACAACAAACAACAAACAACAAACAACAAACAACAAACAACAAACAACAAACAACAAACAACAAACAACAAACAACAAACAACAAACAACAAACAACAAACAACAAACAACAAACAACAAACAACAAACAACAAACAACAAACAACAAACAACAAACAACAAACAACAAACAACAAACAACAAACAACAAACAACAAACAACAAACAACAAACAACAAACAACAAACAACAAACAACAAACAACAAACAACAAACAACAAACAACAAACAACAAACAACAAACAACAAACAACAAACAACAAACAACAAACAACAAACAACAAACAACAAACAACAAACAACAAACAACAAACAACAAACAACAAACAACAAACAACAAACAACAAACAACAAACAACAAACAACAAACAACAAACAACAAACAACAAACAACAAACAACAAACAACAAACAACAAACAACAAACAACAAACAACAAACAACAAACAACAAACAACAAACAACAAACAACAAACAACAAACAACAAACAACAAACAACAAACAACAAACAAAAAACAACAAACAACAAACAACAAACAACAAACAACAAACAACAAACAACAAACAACAAACAACAAACAACAAACAACAAACAACAAACAACAAACAACAAACTTTATGTGTAATTCATTCTATTCTATTATTCTATATGTGTAATTTATTCAATTCAATCTATTCTGATTTTCGTATGATTTTTGTTTGATGTGCATTATTTTGAACAACACGATTATACCCTTTTCCGGGACAACCCACAAGCAGGACCTGCCAATTTGCGTGATTGTTTTGCACCTCGTGTTTACAATTATTACATTTTAATGTCAACATAATTGCCCTATCAATCAGCGATTCGGCTCACACCAACTGACACGCGTGGCCACCACCACAATCAGTTTTTTTTTCCAGGAAGTGCTCCCGGGAATGCCCAATGAGGGCTTTCCCACCGGGAACAAGCCACCACCCGACCAATTCGCGCCACGTGGTCAACAAAATCAATCACAAACCAATAACAGCGCCCTCGCAAATGTCAATCAAATATAATTATGTGCACATTAAAGGTGTGCTTTCGGAAAAGGCAAATTGAATCAAAAATTGTTCTGGTTCGTAAAATTTCCGGCCAGCAACAAAGAAAAAAAACTTTTTCCATTACAAACCACCGAGCGTTGAGAGCCAGCTTGGAAAAGCGCCATTAAATCGTAGCTGCGTCGACAACAATGTACATTTTGCATATTTTATGAACCATTGATATTGTCGCCCGCCACCGACCGTCCGCGTCGATCCTGGCCAAACAACAAAAAATGCCGTCATGCTTCATGACGCAAATGTTGCGCACATTCTGCACGGCCACCACGTAGTCTGGCTGTTTGGATATGTATCGAATTACGCATATTTTCGGTCTTTGATCACCTTCCCCTACCCCCTCCCCATCATCCGAGGGTATCTCGTTGACTCAAAGTGCTTCATAAAATCCATATCAAGCATACATATTTTACGATAATAAATGTACCCACAGCAGCCTGCCCGTCCACCCAACCTCGATTCGTGGTTCCCCTCACCCTTAGAACGATGCAATTGTGATCTCTTGTCCCAGTTGCAAGTTTATAGTGCAATCATGTCAATAAAACTCAATCTTATCAGAAACCTGCACAGTTTGTGTCATTGCTATGTAAAATGAAGACATTGGTTGGTGTCTTAGCTAAAAAGGTTATTATCGTAGGTGGAATTACTTCGCGCCACTCATTTTCGCTCCTATCGGTCCAGATCGCCAACGAGACGTATTATAGAACAACTTAAAGAGTATGTCGAAATTCCTCTCAAGGTTCAGGTTACCAAGTTTCTAGATAAGGTTGTTGTTTGATATGCATGTTTGATATGGAACACTTATTTCATTTTAGAATGGAATCTATCAATTTTGTTTGTCCGGGCCAGGAATTGTACATCCAACATGCTCATACAAGGTGGAAGCGTTATCCAGATTATCCACTAAACGAGACTAGATAACTAGTTCGATCAGTGGTTATCACGATTTATAAACATAGGTGATTTCAACTAAGTACGTAATTCCACAGTTAGTTACGCAGCTTCAAATTGTTCGAGTTAACCCCCTGAACACCTCACGTGCACAGAACAACAACAGCAAAATTGCCGAATTTCTATTCTTCTCGGTTGCTTGGGCAAGCTCGCTAACTTGTAGGACAAGACAAACCAACCGATCACACACGGTTTACATGATCGCCCAGCACAATTTTCTTCATTCTAGCTAGACCCAGAACAACCACTAGGCCACATGCGAGATCAAATGCGCCAATGTACCAATCTTCACGGCCAGTACCGAACGCACATGGGTTTTTCGGGGTTTTGGGTTTCATCCACATCAAACAATCAGAAACTACTAGTTTTGAGGGATAAAACGCGACCGTGATACGTCTCGAATCGTGGTTTATTTGGATATGATTGGGGATACTATTGCTACTGTGATATCCTCGTATTTAATTGGCTAGTAAAACAAATACAAATTCTTTCACAAGCCGGGAGACATGCTCCATCTTTATTCGTCCAACACTGACTGACTCACCACCTCTCAGCTGCGCACTCCTACACTCACAACTCTACACGCTTCCAGCGGTCTACCTAAACTACACTAATATTTAGGATGCCACATCCTCCCCTTACAAAATGATAACAAATATAAATATATAAATAACAGTTTAACAAATATTTAAAATCCATATTTGCTGCTTTGGACTCCAGTGATGCAACGCCTGGTAGTCGATCTATCTGCATAACGCTAATCAAAGAACTCCGTCCAATAGTGTAGATTCCTCGAATGTCGTGCTACCATGTATTCCTCCGGAAAACCAAAAAATAAAAGAAACAAAAAAAATGTAAAATAAATAATCTGAAACAAACAAAAAACGGTAATAAAAACAAAAATGTTTAAAACCCTAAATACTGAAAAATACAATAAATTAGTTGATGAACCTACCCACCTGGCTTACCGGTTAGTGTCAATATTCGTTTGCCATGTCTTCTTCCGATTGAACCACAATAAAAGAAGAAGAAAAAAAAAAAACTCATCTCAGAATGATCCAAATTGAGAAAAAAAAATGTTTCAAACCGGGTAAAATTGTCGAATAATGACTTATAGGATTAAGCCAAATGTGCTTCATTTAAATATATATTTTTTTATTTACTTACAATACTTTTGACATGAATTGGTTCCTCAGTACTTGAAAAATCTGTTGTTTGAATTGATCGATACTTTCTCTTTTCATTTTTTTTTTGCCTTATTGAATGATTTTCAAAAACTATTTATACTGTATTCCTTAAACTGCTAGAAGTAAATTTAAAAATTGTTTTCAAGTATGTTTGTTTATGTGTACTGATTCTAAATTAATTTAGTTTTATCCTTTTCCTCTCCGTCTCTTAATCCCCGAGCTTAATCCTATTTACAAATTTTATTCATTTAAAATTCATAATTCTATCTCGTTGAATCTATAGTACGCTTTTTTCATTTTAAGTTACTTCTCCCTTTTGTCTAGCCTATTCGTGAACATATTCAACTTTATTTCCTACTATGTGTGAACGTTTGTTTTCTTCATCTTTTGTCTTTTTCAATATCTTTATTTGCCTCCATATCGCTCTTTCTCTCTCTATTCTAGCAACAGTTGTTGCCAACGCGTCGACATGACATTGTGACTTAGGTCAACCTGGTGGCAGTTTTGTCGAAAATAATAAACGCTTTAATATTTTTGATTTTTCTTTTGCTTATACTTAGTTATATGATGGCAATAAATTTTACAGTAACTGTTAGCTGAATTTTTTTTATGGTTTTTAGTTACCTTACTCATCTATGCTTGAACTTGTACTTGCGCAGTTGGCCTTGGGCTAAACCCGACTCAACTTTTAATTCGCGCAGTTGGCCTTGGGCTAAACCCGACTCAACTTTTCTGGAACTCTTTTTAGCGCAGTTGGCCTTGGGCTAAACCCGACTCAACTTTTTTTCTTCGCGCAGTTGGCCTTGGGCTAAACCCGACTCAACATTTCTGGAACTCTTTTTAGCGCAGTTGGCCTTGGGCTAAACCCGACTCAACTTTTTTTTTCGCGCAGTTGGCCTTGGGCTAAACCCGACTCAACTTTTCTGGAACTCTTTTTAGCGCAGTTGGCCTTGGGCTAAACCCGACTCAACTTTTTTTTTCTTCGCGCAGTTGGCCTTGGGCTAAACCCGACTCAACTTTTCTGGAACTCTTTTACGCGCAGTTGGCCTTGGGCTAAACCCGACTCAACTTTTTCTTCGCGCAGTTGGCCTTGGGCTAAACCCGACTCAACTTTTCTGGAACTCTTTTTAGCGCAGTTGGCCTTGGGCTAAACCCGACTCAACTTTTTCTTCGCGCAGTTGGCCTTGGGCTAAACCCGACTCAACTTTTCTGGAACTCTTTTAGCGCAGTTGGCCTTGGGCTAAACCCGACTCAACTTTTTCTTCGCGCAGTTGGCCTTGGGCTAAACCCGACTCAACTTTTCTGGAACTCTTTTACGCGCAGTTGGCCTTGGGCTAAACCCGACTCAACTTTTTCTTCGCGCAGTTGGCCTTGGGCTAAACCCGACTCAACTTTTCTGGAACTCTTTTTAGCGCAGTTGGCCTTGGGCTAAACCCGACTCAACTTTTTCTTCGCGCAGTTGGCCTTGGGCTAAACCCGACTCAACTTTTCTGGAACTCTTTTAGCGCAGTTGGCCTTGGGCTAAACCCGACTCAACTTTTCTGGAACTCTTTTAGCGCAGTTGGCCTTGGGCTAAACCCGACTCAACTTTTCTCATCTTTTCTGGATTTGTTTTTTTTTTTTTTTTTTAGTTTGCCTGTTAAGGATTTTTTTCTTTTTCCATACCCGATAGATTCCCATGACATCTTAGGAGCTAAGCTTTACTTTTTCAAATATTGGTACTCTTGTCTTTTAATGCAACTCTTGTCGGAACAGAGCATACAAAGTGTCTCAGTTTCAAATAATGAATTCTTTCAAGAATTTTGGAAACGAATAAATAAAATCTTTACTTTTTCAAATATTGGATTTCTAGTCTTTTAATGCAACTCTTGTAGAAACAGAACACAACAGAGTCTCAGTTTCAAATCTTTAATTCTTTCAAGATGATTGGAAAAGAAATAAATAAACTCAGGTTTCATTTGTCCGTTTTTAAGTCCTTTATAAAATTGTTAATTAATTCATAAAATTAGTAAACCCTGCTGAATCACCTAAAATTCAATCGTTTAGAATAACTTTTAGTGTGAATGTGTCTTTTCCCCGTTTCAGTCTTTAACGGTACACATCAACCATAGCTTTCGCACCCAGATTTCTGTTACAGACATTTTAATATCTCCAATACTACGGGAACTATCGATATATTTTTTTATTCATCCCCTAAATTACTGTCTTCGTAGTTATTTACAACAAAGTTTGACTATTTTTACAATTAGATTCTTGCAGGATTGGGTCCGTAAGTTTGACAATTTTGGAAGAAGAAGACAACAACTTCCTTGGTTGCTGTGCACCCTTAAGTACAGTTCAATCCAATTTTGAGTGACAGCCAAAACAACCAATAATTTAATCTAGAATAATACCTTCCAACCAAGCTGTTTCATTAATAATTTTATGTTCACAATGATGTTCAACTTTCATCGATCTTTTCAATGCTTTTTAATAGAAGGACCACTCAAACATGCTCTGCCATTTGAAACGCCGATTTGTTCAGAAGAACTAGATAAGTTGTTTGATATTTAATTACAACAAATTTAACACGGGAATTGTTGACGACACTTATTTCAATTTCCTCCCTGCTTGAAAAACATTAACAGGGACAACTCCTACACCTGGAATAACGCATAGACTCAAAAATTCTTAGGTCAAGACTGAAACCGATACCTACTTCCTATTCCGACGGAAAAACAAAAAAAATCAAGCCGACTCTGATGAAAAACAACCATAACACTTGAAAAAAAAAATATTCGGCTGATCCACAGAGTAACCCAGAGTAACCATTTCATTTTTTTTGGCTCCATAAGGTTTGCTGGTAGCAGACGTACGATGTACCTGCGATGTACCACAAAGTTGAATCAAAAATCAAGAGGCAGTGGGAACTCTGTCTTACTCTGTGGCTGATCTATCACAAAAATAAAACAAAATATCTCTACTTTTACTAACCATGCAAGCATTTAAAACCTTGTACTATTCAAACGAAATGCAAACAAAACACAGCATGTTTACCGTACCACTCAAAGTGTACGAGTGGTATGAGAAAAAAAATATCAACATCCCAAATAAATATAACAACATTCCAAAAAAAAATGTATCTATATTTATATGCCCTGAATTGAAAAAAAAAATAGATTTTTAAACAAGCGCAAATGATTTTTGAATACAAAAACGAAAAAGTTTCGGTTTCGATGACCAATCTTAAAATAAAATACTACGGACGCAGACTGCCGACTCCGCTCCCCTTCTCCAAATATCACTCTGTTTACGTCCAACTCCTTTTTCACATTCGAACATTTTGTTGCTTTTTTCATTTTGTTTCTTATCGGTAAGTTCTAATATTTCCACTTGAATGCAGTTCTCCATTCCATTAAAAAAAACATCATTCACGAAATTACCCAAAATTGGGTTGTTAACTTGACAAGATCCAAATGTCTGTACAAATGTTGGAACATCTGTAGACCTAATGACATTTCCTGAATATCCTTGATCCAGCCCTGGCGCACAAAGGTAATCGTCGTAGTGCATTAGCACTGCTCACACACACATATACCACTTAACGGATCCCCTCGGTGCAACGCCGAACAAAAGAAAACTTAACCGGAACATGCTCACCAAGTCAATCCGCTTTTTCGCCAAAACAAGCTCCGATGGTCGCTGAACTCAACACTTCGATGTCAAAACACCCGTCATCACATGCTTTATTCTGACCCGCACGAAAAAAAAATAAAAAAAATAAACACGCCGAATTCGGCCGCACGTTTCACTAATTTTCCACCAAAATATTCAGATTTTTTATAACACCACGCCAATGTGATATCCTCGTATTTAATTGGCTAGTAAAACAAATACAAATTCTTTCACAAGCCGGGAGACATGCTCCATCTTTATTCGTCCAACACTGACTGACTCACCACCTCTCAGCTGCGCACTCCTACACTCACAACTCTACACGCTTCCAGCGGTCTACCTAAACTACACTAATATTTAGGATGCCACAGCTACTATTTGCTTATCTACGCAAATTCTACTGCAGTGGTCATTCCAATCCCCCGGGAATGGTTAAACTCGTGATGATCATTTTGATGATTTTTGTTAAGATGGTTGTTTAGAAATTAAGTTTATTTGTACATTGCGCCGTTTGCCCTATATTTTAGATCGGTTTCAAGATGAACCGTGAGAGAAGAGAGAGTATGTTTAGAGAGAAGAGTGACCGTACGGGAGAGCCCTACGGGTTCAATGTGTTTACATTTGAGAATAAAGTTTAAGTTGATTGCCGATACTCGACCGGCTCGGTTCTTAAGCCACCCCGCGTACTTGTACCGTTAGTTCGTCGCGCAATAAAGTTGTTCCGCACAACAACTTGTGTTTTTATTCGGCCTACGGGTGAAGAAGTTTGGGTGTGAGGTCGTTGACCTCTGTCGAAGTGCGCTCTGGACGAGCAGAAGAAACTCCCCCGCAATACAGTCCACAATTTGAAGGGCTCGATCCGGAACATTGGTCCTTCGAGCCGGATCGAAGTGGCCGGCCCGAAGTGGAAGGACTTGAGTGTTGTGCGCGCGTGAAAAGTGGCCAGTTCGCGGAATAGTGGCCATCGCGATTTTGGACAGTGCGAGTGTGCGGTAGTTGGCGCCATCGCGCAGTTTGTTGCGGCTTTGTGCTGCACTTTTTTTGCTGCTCTGCGAGGTGGTGCTGACGAGAAGAAGCAGCTGAAGCGTTCCTGGTCTGCGGCGTTGCTGGGAGCTGATCTACGGCGGCTGGCGGACGGAAGCTGCGACTGCTGTGAAGGAGAGTGTTTGTGTGTGCTGGACGCTGCCACCGGAGGTTCCTGGAGGATCTGCAGCGTACCAGGAAGTGTTTGGGTTGCATGTGGTGCATGAGGTGTGTGTGTGCGTTTGTGAGGTGTGTGCCATTTTGGGTTGAGTGATTGAGGATTTGTTTCGAGCGTTTTTTAATAAAGAAGTTGGATTTTTTCTACGCAAGAGCGTTTATTTCTTGGGTTGTGGTTTGGGTTTTTTCCTGCGCAAGCCCTGAATTGGTCTGTTCTCTGTCGGTCTGTCCACTGCTGTTACTCCACCTTGGCTGTCTCTCCCCACTGTCAATCGGGTCGCGTAGAACGTGGAGTCGATCGTTTCGGTGTTCGCGGTTGCAGTGTTCCAGATTTTTGGCGGTCAACGGTGAGTGAAGGCGGTGAAGGATGGACGAGTTGAAGGACTTGCAGAAGCAGGAGCGGCAGTTAATCCTTTCGATCAACGGTGTAGGAGCATTTGTTGATGCGTACAAGAAGGCTGAGCACGAGAACCAGATCTCGATTCGGCTGGACACCTTGGAGGAGGCCATGCGGAAGTTCTACAAGGTGCGCCGCAAGATCGAAGCCATGATCGACGACGAGGATGAGGACGAAATTGTTGGGGAGTCAAAGGAGGCTCGGAAGAAGCGGTTGGCTGATCTGGTGGTTCAGCGTGAGATGGAGTACAACAAGGCTCTTCGTGACGTCGAGGAGAGGTACTTCGTGGTGAAGGCGAAGCTGGTCGCGCTGCGCCCGGTCAAGGTTGAGCCCACTCCTGCCGCTGACCTCAACGAATCCTGCTTCGATCGTTCGACCTCTCGCATTAAGTTGCCGGACATCAAGCTACCCAACTTCAGCGGCGCGCTGAAAGACTGGATCCCGTTTCGCGACACCTACAAGAGCCTCATCCACTCCAACATGCAGCTGCCGGACATCGACAAGTACACCTACTTGAGGTCCGCTCTGCAAGGTGAGGCGCAGCTAGAGATCCTGTCGGTTGATTTCTCCGCAGAAGGCTACGACGTTGCTTGGAAAGCACTGGAGAAAAAGTACGACAACCACAAGCTCATCGTCAAGGCGTACCTGGACGCGATCTTTGACATCGAGCCGCTGCGGAAGGAGAGCTGTGACGGTCTGTCTCACTTGATCAGCGAGTTCGAGACGAACCTCCAGATGCTGAAGAAGCTCGGTGAAGGAACGGAAGCCTGGTCGACGATCCTGGTCCACATGCTCTGCGCGCGTTTGGATCATGCCACGCTGCGACTGTGGGAATCGTACCACAACTCGAAAGCTGTGCCGAAGTACGAGGTTCTGATCGAGTTTCTGCGTGACCAGTGTACGGTGCTGCAGTCGATCAAGGCCAACCGGCCCAGCGAAGGAGACGGACGGCAGAACCGATCGAGAATCTCAACCGCTCACACTTCCTCGCAGTCACAACGGCGCTGCCTGTTCTGTGGAGAGACGTTTCACATGCCGTTCAATTGTAGCAAGCTGAGAAACATGTCTGTGTCTCAACGAGTGGAGGAAGTAAATCGTCGTCGGCTGTGCAGGAATTGTTTGAATGCTGGTCATTACGCCGATGGATGTTCTCGTGGTTCGTGTTCCCGCTGCGGCGCTAGACATCACACGTTGCTGCATTATGACACGCCGGCACCTGCTGGCGCTCGTCAAAGAAGATCCTCCGTTCAGAATACGCAAAATCGACCCCCAGCAGCTGGACAACAACAACACACGAGACAGCAAGGCCAGACACAGAACAGTTCCACCCAACCAACCACAAGTTCCTACCCCGTGCACCAATCCACTTCTCGAAACACTCACCCACCACCACCCACAGACTCTCGCAATTCCACCACCCTCAATGCGGCATCCCTCCCCGCACAAAATGCACCCACACTGTCCCGCCAAGTCCTCATGTCCACGGCTGTAGTTCGTGTTGAAGACCAGTTCGGAAACTATTCGCTCGCTCGGACACTTCTGGATTCGTGTTCCGAGTTCTGCTACATGACTAGCACCTTTTCGAAGAAGCTGAAGTTCCGGACAACACCCGACGTACTGAGAGTACAGGGCATCGGAAACGGCTCGGCGACGTCGCTGAAGGCCGTACGTGCGAAGATCCAGCCGCGGTTGGATACGATCTCGTCGTTCTCGGAGGAAATGCGGTTCCACTTGCTGCAGAAGATTTCCAGTGATCTACCCGCCACACCGGTCGACGTCAGCCAGTTGATGCTCCCCAGTGACATCATCCTCGCTGATCCGCACTTCGGAGAACCTGGTCCCATTGATATGATCATCGGTGCTGAGTTTTTCCTCGATCTGCTGTCTGCTGGTCGGCGTAAGATCGTCGAGGACGGTCCGACGCTGCAAGAAACTGTGCTTGGGTGGATAATCTCGGGAAAGGTTCCCGCATCGTCGCCCAGTATCCCACGCACGGCAACCTACGTCAGCTCAACAGTTGACCTGAAGGAGTTGATGGAGAGGTTCTGGGAACTGGAGTCGTGTCACGTCAACAGCACCCACTCTGTGGAAGAGTCCACGTGCGAAGAGCTGTTCAACAAGACGACGATTCGAGACGCAGAAGGAAGATTCGTGGTGACCTTGCCGAAGAAGCAACGAGTCATCGAGAAGCTGGGCGAGTCCAGAAACATGGCGATGAAGCGGTTCATCGGCATGGAGAAGCGGTTCACGACGAATCCCGCACTGAAGTTCATGTACACGGAGTTTGTGCATGAGTACCTGCTCATGAAGCACATGCGAGAAGTGAAGGAGGACAGCGGAGAAGGCCCCGTCTACTACCTGCCGCACCATGCAGTTCTGAAACCCGACAGCACGACCACTAAACTGCGCGTGGTCTTCGACGGATCCTGCGGCACCTCCAGTGGTGTGTCCCTCAACGACGCGTTGATGGTAGGACCGGTCGTGCAAAGCGATCTCCTCTCGACCGTGCTACGGTTCCGCTTGCATCGATTCGCGTTGATCGCTGATGTGGAGAAGATGTACAGGCAAATTCGCGTGACGCTGTCCGACCAACGCTTGCAACGCATCTACTGGAGAGACAACGAAGACGAGCCCGTCAAGACGTACGAGCTTTCGACCGTCACCTACGGAACGTCCAGCGCTCCGTATCTCGCTACCAGGTGCTTGAAGAAGCTTGAGAAGATTGCGCGGAAAGCCATCCAGTGGCGTCTCGCGTCATCCAAGAAGATTTTTACGTTGATGACATGCTGTCTGGCGCAGACAGCATCGAAGAAGCAAGTACGCTGATGAAGGAAGTCCGGCAGGTCACCGATTCAGCTGGGTTCACGCTGAGGAAGTGGAACTCGAACTGCCCAGAGCTGATCAAGCGGCTCCCGAAGCACCTGAAGGACGAACGCAGCACGCTCGAGATCGATCCTGCGAAAACAACGGTGAAGACGCTGGGATTACGATGGGAGGTGTCAACCGACATGTTCTGCTTCGTTCTCCCACAATGGAAGTCGGAACTGTTCCCCATCACGAAGCGCACGGTCCACTCGGACTCTGCGATGCTGTTTGATCCCGATGGTTTCTTGGCTCCGGTGGTCGTTCAAGCAAAAATAATCTGCCAACAGCTGTGGAGGATAAAGAGCGACTGGGATGTACCGCTCGACGAATCGCTGCAGCAGCTGTGGAGAGACTATCGTATGAGTTTGATGGCGGTCGCAACGATTAAAGTGCCGCGCTGGATTGGGTTCAGCACCGATTGCGTCGAGATCCAGATCCACGGTTTCTGTGACGCCTCAGAGCGAGCTTACGGTGCCGGCCTCTACCTCCGCTGCACTGCGCTTGACGGTTCCGTCACGTGTCGACTGTTCTTGGCCAAGTCCAAGGTAGCTCCGATGGAGAACCTGAAGCGCAAGAAGAAAAAGGTCAACATTCCACGCTTGGAGTTGTCGTCTGGTTTGTTGTTGTCCCACATGTACGAGAAGGTGCAGTCGATTCTACCAGCTGCACAGTTGTTCTGCTGGACGGACTCGATGATCACGCTTGGATGGCTTGCGTCACCCCGTCACGTTGGAAGCCGTTTGTTGGAAATCGGGTCTCGGAGATTCAGCACATTACGAGGAACGCAATCTGGGGACACGTGCCTGGAGAAGAGAATCCCGCAGATATCATCTCGCGAGGAATGTCGCCGGCGCTACTACAGTACCGAACTGACTTCTACGAAGCGCCGCGCTGGGTCGTTCAAGATCGGGAGAATTGGCCACGAACACAACGTGTGTCCTTGGCGGACTTTGACCCAGAAATACTGGAAGAACGTGTCACCCCAGCATTTCCCACTCAAGTGCGACCTCCGCACTGGTTGTTTGGACTGTGTGGCTCGTACATGGAGTTGGTACGCTTGGTGACTTGGCTGCAAAGGTCCAAGTTCAACCTTTCACCGAAGAATCGAGCTGTTAGGAGAGTTGGATTCCTGAAATCCGAAGAATTAGAAGAAGCTGTGCTGTTTTTGGTTCGACTGTCGCAAGAAGAATGTTTCCCTGGAGAAATGCATTGCCTGAAGGCCGATGGTGTGGTCCACCCAACGTCGAAGATTGCACGCCTCAACCCACAACTGGTGGATGGCGTCATGCGAGTCGGTGGTCGTCTCTCGAACGCGCAGATCTCGACCAACCGGAAGCACCCCCTCATTCTGGACCATCACCATCCGTTCACTCGACTGGTAGTGATGTACTTCCACGAAAGACTGTTTCACGCAGGGCAACAGCTGCTCATTGCGAGCGTCCGCTCGAAGTTCTGGCCTGTCAACGTCCACAGCCTAGCGAGACAGGTCATCCACGAATGCATCAGTTGCTTCAAAAGTAAGCCGAAGGTGATCGAGCAGATCATGGCGGATCTGCCTGCTGAACGAGTGAATCCAGCGCCACCGTTCCTCCACGTGGGCGTGGACTACTGTGGCCCATTCCTCGTCAGCTACCCGAATCGCAGGGCGAAGCCTGTGAAGTGCTACGTGGCCGTATTTGTGTGTCTCGCTGTGAAGGCTGTCCATCTGGAACTAGTCTCCGACCTGACGTCCCAGGCATTCATCGCAGCGTTGAGAAGGTTCGTGGCACGCCGCGGCAAACCGCTGCAGATCAAGTGCGACAACGCCACCACGTTCGTCGGAGCGAAGAACGACCTGATGGAGCTGCACCGGCTGTTCTACAAGCAGCAGTTCCAGGATGTCGTCACGAAGACCGCGCTGGAAGATGGGATCGAGTTTAGTTTCATTCCACCACGCTCACCGAACTTTGGCGGCCTGTGGGAGTCGCAGGTCAAGTCGTTCAAAACTCACCTGAAGAAGACATTCGGACTGCAAGTACTGAAGATGGATGAGATGCTAACTGCCCTAGCGCAAATCGAAGCTGTGCTCAACTCGAGACCGTTGACTCCGATCAGTAACGACCCGCAGGACTTTGAAGCGCTAACGCCCGGGCATTTCCTGATCCAGCGTCCCCTCACGGCCATCGCTGAGCCAGATTTGGAAGGAGTGCCACAAAACCGCTTGGCAATGTGGCAAAACGCGCAACGTTTTACGCAGCAACTTTGGAAGAAGTGGAGTACGCAGTACCTGTCCAACCTCCAAAGTCGGACGAAGTGGACGAAGGAGCGAAACAACGTCGCCGTTGGTACGATGGTGCTGATCAAGGACGAAAACGCGCCTCCCCAGAAGTGGAAACTTGGTCGAGTACTGCACGTGTTTCGCGGAACGGACGGCAACGTGCGCGTTGTGACCGTTCGCACGGCAACCGGACGCTTCGATCGAGCGATCTCGAAGTTCTGCGCGCTTCCCATTCGGGACAACCAAGAATTAAATCAATCGACGTCTGATTAAGCACTCGCTGTGCACCCCGACGCTCCTGCGTCATCCATTCTCGAAGGTTATGTTGGTGTTTGTAGGATGTATGTGTGCATGTTAAGTTGTCGTAGAAGAAATTTCACTGGACGCGATCCAGTCTCTCTACTCGGTAGACACCTGTCTGCCCGAGCTGAGCGCGCAAGGCGCTCACCTGGTTTTGGGATTGTATGTTGTCATGTCGTTAATCACACCCTATCATTGGTAGTAAATCCTCCCACGCTACCACGTCTCACTGGAGGACCCATGGATCCTGCCAGTCGGTCTCGGCTGCTCGTTCGGCATTGAGCTTGGCCAGCTCATGCGCCGATCGACTTCCCCGACGACCACGAAGTACGAAGTCGAAGACATCCCAAGCCAGCAAAGGACAACGCCCCCAGGAATTCACCGATGATCTGCGGATCGAGCGCCAGAATTCACCTGGTGGGGTAAGTTGTTCCAGTTTACGCACGCTACATACACCTACTACATCCAAGTTCTGTCCGAGGCACACCACCAACTACATCGACGTCCGAAAGTCCACCTGCACAAAACGCATCCTCGTCCGCAACAACAGCACAGCGACGACCAGAACACCGGCGAACAACACACCACCAGCGTAACACCTTTATGGCCTGCGGGCCCAGTATCATCGTTACCTGGCTAGGTAAGTTGTTCCGGTTTTACAGAAATCTCCACCAGAATACTACAGCAAATCTCTCCCCGAGGAAACCTGCAACGAAATCAACATCAACAAGATGGCATTTCAACGAAGACGAAGAAGGCATCAACCGATGCAACTGCACCCAACCGTGTGCACTCTGTGGTCGACAGTTGTCCCACCCGAAGCAGAGCGTGTTCCGCTGGAGCATGCGACCCACCCACTCCGAAGATTCGCAGCGCAAGGCTGCACCAGAAGGTCAGCACACGGCCAGCGAGCTGGCGAATGCTGACGACGCGAAGCAGAGGCTGCAACGGCAGCAAAAACACCACCACGACCGCTACTCGGCGGCAACCCCCACGAGAATGCTGCAGCGGCAGCACCGAAGCAGCAGGTGACCTGATGCAGGGAGCAGAGTTGCAGTAGAAGCAGAATTGCAGCACAATCCAGCTGCGTCGTCCACGATTTTCACCCCACGATGGCAGCAGTTTGTTTACAACAGCAGTTGAAGTTCGAATGAATTATTGAAGTGTTGTGAAGTTAGCCCTAAGAATATTAGACATGTAATTAGTATTAGTGGAAGAAGAAGGTAGAAGGTTTTTTGAAATGGTTGAAACCACAGGTTTCAAGGCGGGCGGCATGTTTAGAAATTAAGTTTATTTGTACATTGCGCCGTTTGCCCGGCTCGGTTCTTAAGCCACCCCGCGTACTTGTACCGTTAGTTCGTCGCGCAATAAAGTTGTTCCGCACAACAACTTGTGTTTTTATTCGGCCTACGGGTGAAGAAGTTTGGGTGTGAGGTCGTTGACCTCTGTCGAAGTGCGCTCTGGACGAGCAGAAGAAACTCCCCCGCAATACAGTCCACAATTTGAAGGGCTCGATCCGGAACAATGGTTCATAAGACTGAGTCCAATTCTTTCAGTTTTACATTGATTGGTAGTTCAAATTTTATGAGATCGTAACACTTTTCTATCACGGTCGTCAGTCAAAAGCACGAAAGTTAGTCTAAGCTTGCTTGCTAATATATAGAATCTTTACAAACGTTCAATTTGCAGTGTATGCATTTTGTCTTACTTCATCAGTACATATATTTGATTGACCACCGAAATGAAATGGTAACGGATGGCACACTTCTCTTCGTACTGATGGTTAAACTACCACCCGCGACGACGGCGATCGTTGCTAATCTTTAGGAGAACTACGAAATAACTATTGTGTGCTTTTTGGTTATGAGAAGAAAGAGAATAGAGAGACTCATCAGCGGAAACCACAGTTTTCATCATCCAACTGATGAGCTATTGTCGACCCGTCCAGAGCCAGCAAATTCGAGTAGTTGTAAACTTCGCATGTGCTGCATCTAACCTAGGGGCTGGGCGGAGATACCCGTAGTGCGAAATGAACTATAACACGATTTTGATCAACGTGCGTAAAATGTGATAACCTAAATTCAAAATACTCTGCCAGTTTCAGAGTTTTCCGCTGGATGGCGATGTTCTACTCATTGTCGTCTTGTGTTGGTTATAGTGTAGTGAAATCTGGGATTCCTCCAATGCAACCTCGGAGTTTATCGAGGGCCAATTTTGCGTAAGGAATATTTGAAATATGGTCCATTGCACCCTTGTCGATGGTAATCATAAAAAGATTGACCATCGTGTCATCGTCTTTCAACCGACGATCAATTTGTTCACGTCGTGCCAACTAAAACTATACTTTCAAGGTTGAGTATTTTTAAGTATTTAATAGTAGTTTATGCAACAAGTTGCAAAAAGAAGATTTTTTCAGCGAGAGTTGTACATTTATCCAACGAGTTTTACCGAGATGGCCGCCATCTTGGCTGTCACTGCCGGTGGCGTTCAGAGCCACCGCGTTGCAGAAAATTTGGATATCATTTGGTTTTCGATTTGATATTCCGTGGAATCTATAAAGCGGGCATGCACCGTGAATTAAATGTTTCATGCCGATTTGTTTAAACTAAAATCGACCGGACAATGCATGCTATTAACTTCCCTGGTCAGCGGGCACTTACAACACAGACGAACGGACATCACACCAGCAATTTGATTTTGAAGCTGGTCTTCTTTTTATTTTTCTTATTCTTACTCTTCTGCTCGCCATCAGAACGAGATCGCAACTGTCAAAACAAAATTTGACATTTTGCTTCACTTGTTAGCTTTATTCATGAGTTCGATTCGTCGGTTCACGGAGAAAAAAGAGTTCCCAAAATCGTGAACAAGCGATTTTGAAAAACGTACCATGAAATTTGAACACTTTGTTCGAGGTTCCCATTTTCATGAACGCTTGTTCACGATTTTGGGAACTCTTTTTTCTCCGTGTTGATATTGTACGATCAGTTCCTAGCTGGACTCGGTCGCTGGAAACGACCGACGAAATAGACATTTTTATGCCAGATTCGGGCATAAAAATGTCAAAATCTCTCCCCCCTCACTTCGTTTCACCATCCAGCTGCAGCTTTGTTGACAAACAAACGGAGCACGCGGTCGCATGATGGCGGCATCGAGCCAGAATTAGGGGTGATTATGTGATTAATAATGAAAGTTTTTTCATGAAAAATAATATTTTTCCGACCGCATAAAAAAATTGCGAGCATGTTCAAACAATTATTCATGGTGTCGGAGAAGTGATTAAAAACCAAAATTTTAATCCATAATTTTTCTAAAAATTGAAATTTTTCACTCCAACTGGGAAGACCGTTTCCAATGACCGTGAGAAGATGCCAGAAAATCCAGCTACGAGCTAAATCCACAATAAAATGTTTTGGAATCAACAAAACGACAAATTTCATCAAGATCATTGCAGTTTCTTCGCAGTTGGTGGAGTTTTGCGGCTAAGAAAAGCTATTTAACTACAAAAAAACAAGGAGGTCGTCAAGGAGGTCGTGCTTTGATCAACTGCAAAATATGGTCAGTTTTTTAATGGGAGAATATTTTCGTTTCGACCAGACCAAGGGTTTCGACAAAGTTCAAATCGCACTCACAAATAAAAAATGATTTTGACGTTTAAAGTGTATTACGAAAGTGCACTTTTGTGTATTGGTAAACAACTTATGGGAAATGGAAAAAAATAAATATTTCAAATCATCGTGTTCTTTTTCCTCTCGAAAAATCATAGTCTCTTAGAAACAAACGGTAGAGTTATTCCTTTGGATCCGGATTTTGGGTTTCGGAATGAATGTCGTCGAAAGAGACATTTTTCACGGTGGGTAAGAAGGGGATTATTATGCAACTTGCATGCACCTCGGAAATTCCTCCTGGAGGTTGTTGGGGAGAATATTCTGAGTCAGAAAAATCGATTTCCAAAATATTCTGTCGGTGAAAACTGATTATATCTCGATTTGAAGTAAAAAAACCTAATATTTCACCTAAAACCTCAAAAATACGTCTAAAATCTCGGTCTAACTCTAGACAAAGATGTAAATTATCATCAAAAAACATGCGCAAGGATCTGTCCTACATGCCAATGATGTTAAAGATACACGCTTTAGTGGCTAAAGTGCCTAAAAATCTACACTTTTGAAAAACCATGTTTTTTACTGGTTAAATCCCATTTAAAATTAAAATGCAAAGCGACAGCTTCTATTAAGTTCAATTAAGCTCATATTTGAGATTTGAGCTCAGTATGCCCACCAGAACCAGCCCCTGAATGACCGCCAAAAAGTAATTTTTGTTACATCCTACTGAGTATGATCGTAGTAGCTGTTAATAACAGGAATGAGTTAAATATCGAAGAATTTTGAAAATTGGCAACAATTTTCCCACTAACTTTACTGAAAATGGATAAAATTTCATTCTTTTTTCTGCAAAATTGTTCTATATTTTGTTCGCAAAATTCTACAACATTTGTTTTTGAATTCAGACATGACAGTTTATTTACCAGAGCAATTTGAAAATATTTTTTAAGAAAAAACACTATTTTACACCTTCTCATGACGCTGGGACTCAAGTAATGGACCGATTTAAGGTGTACTATGTCAGGAATATATTTTGGGAACTAAGAATTGATATTTTGATGATAATTTACATCTTTGTCTAGAGTTAGACCGAGATTTTAGACGTATTTTTGAGGTTTTAGGTGAAATGTTAGGTTTTTTAACTTCAAATCGAGATAAAATCAGTTTTCACCGACAGAATATTTTGGAAATCAATTTTTCTGACTCAGAATAGTCTCCCCAACAACCTCCAGGAGGAATTTCCGAGGTGCATGCAAGTTGCATAATAATCCCCTTCAGAGCCGTACCTTGGGTCCACGGCGCCCTTGGCGAAGCATCAATTTGGCGCCCCTTCAAATTTTTCATCATTTTGATATGTTTACTTAAATTTTCAGCGATTGCTTCAAGAGTTTTAATAATATAATGGTAATTGATGAAATAAATATAACAGCTAAAAAATCCAACCACAGTTTAATTCTTTGAAGAATATTCAAATTAATGTTTTATTATTTTTAAACCATTTCAATCGATTAAAAGATATACTATTGATTTCCCATACAGATAGGTTGTAACGAAAAGTTGCTTTAGGATTAATGTTGACTGAAAATAGCAGAGTGTTGTTTTATCTTTTTAAGCAGAATTTGATCTGACCTGGCTTAAATTTCATGGTATCAGCAAACAATTTTCCTGAATTCCTGAAAAAATAATTCAACTGATTAGAAAATGGATTCCTTTTGAAACTTGTTTTGGATGGATTCCTTTTGAAACTATTTTTTTCAATTTATTTTTTAAACAATATTTCTCTTGTGACTGTGTTTTTTGATTGATATAAAATTCCTAAAATTTGTTTTTTGAAAATTCATAGCTTCAAACAAAGGCAATTAGTTTTTACCTTTTTAACACATTGAATTTTTTTTGTGTTTATTTTTCGACATCTAAAGTTTCTTAAAATTTTGTATAAAAACCATTACACTCAAATAGAGGGTGACAAGCGGAATTCCCGGAAATCGACCATTTTGAACCTCTCGATTCCCGGGAAATTTGGTCGAAGCAAAATTATATAAACTAATCAGAAAAAAAACAACATTTGAAAATTCGAAATTGTTTAGAACATTGGATGTTCAATGTAAGATGTTCAAGTTCGAATGAACCAATGCTTCTCTTATCTTCTAATTCAGAAAGTGTAAATTTTAACTTATCAAAAATTCCAATATCTATAAATGGGAGAACTTAAAATAATGTGGACCCCAAAATTTACATTAAAGCATAGTTAGCAGTTAGCCACAAGAAGAAAGTCTAATTTGTTTATATTTTTGTTTATTATTTCTAAGAGGGAAAAGCCTTTTCAAGATAAGTATAATTTCCATATCCTCTTTCAAGCATAGCAATCCTTATAATCTATTTTTTTTAATTCTTATCAATTTAATTTCGCTGTATCAAGGTAATTTCCTTTTTTGATGTCATGGAGTAATTTTGTGTTTAGCTTAAACCTCAATATTAAATTATATTTTAGAAAAAAAAACTCTGGAAATCTTTGTTAAGTCAGCCAAATGTCAACATTCGGGTTTTCCTGATTACTATTTCTTTAACATCTTTAAGTTGTTGTTTTGAGTCGCTATTTATCATATTGTAAAAATCTCGATACTGGGAAATTATATATTAGCTATTTTTTTTTTATTTCACAAAAATCTAATAACAAGTTCATACAACAAATTGTATTGCAGATTCAGAAAAAAAATCAAGAGGTAGATCATAGTTCCCAAAAATAATGAGGCTACTAATTAACGTTTCATTGAATAAGTATGAATAAATCGTAACTGAATTCATTGAAAAGAAACACATTTATAACTTTTCTTTATACATGACTGGCACTATTAGCATAGTTATAAACACTACCGGGTCCCGGGAACTCCCGGGAAATTTCCAAATTCAACTCTCGATTCCCGGGAAATTGAAAATCTCGAGAATAGTCACCCTCTACACTCTAAGCTTTTAGATTCGTTTGTGTAAATGTAAATAAAAAATGTATGTGAAAGATAAGCAACTTTGTCCATTCCATTAAAACTTAACAAAACAAAAAATTTCAAGGTGCCCGTGGGAGTCGCTCAACCTGCATTCCTGTCACACTTGAGGTCTGCACAGCTGATTCCACGTAGATTTTTCCCGCCAGTAATGACAGGAAACGCTGACAAACGGAATATGTGCCAAAATCATAAGTGGTTTTTAACATATGAAGGGAATTCATCGTGAACTGGAACTGCCGGTCATTAGCCCGGGTAAAGTGGAAACGTTGATATGATTGTTAGGGTGTTTCAGCCAAACAAAAAAGTTCTCAGATTACGGCAAACCGAAGTTCCCCCTGTAGAGGGTACCCATAGGGACTCTCATGCCAAATATCAGCCCATTTGGTTGAGAATTGGCCTGTCCCCAGCGGTTTAAAGTTTACATGGAAATCACTATGGGATTTTTGTGCTTTTCCTTCAATCGTTCCTACAGGTCTGGGGACAACATGGATTCACCCGAAATAAAGACAGGTGTGTAAGGGATGGTCCAAAGAACACATTCCAGAAGGAAAAACGGTTGTCCGTTCTGTCCCCAAGGTGCGCATTGGATCGACGTCCGGTGTCTCAAAAACGACGAATGCCGACGCCAATTGAGCTTTTATTTTCAATGGTTACTACGTAGTTGTGATGTGTTTTGAATGGTAAACATGAAACAAATGTCAGAACGTCTCAATGAAAGCAGAAAGCTTTAGTTTGCGGTCCTGGAACCAGGCTTTCCTGGTGGGAAATCTGGAGGAAAATCTGCCCCTGCATCGCTCCCCGACGAACAGAGAGCTTTTAAACGCTCTTTTGCACCGGAATCGATACGACAAGCTTTCGATCAAGAATGCCGCCTTGGAAATCTCTCGGTTGGCGGAAAGTGCTTTAAAAGTACCACGAACAAAGATCAATGCCCATTTGCAAGATTTGTACGACACTTGGAGAGGTATAAATTTAACAATTTCGTTTTATCAGAATGGTTTGTTCCAGTTTACTAAATTAAAGTAATTTTAGGACTTTACAAGCAAAAATCCCGAACCACTTTGAAATCGGAGGAGGATAGAACTCATTTCAGGACGGAACTATCCATGCCATGTGATTTATCGTGGAATGTATGTTTTAAATTAAATGTTCCTGCTACACTCTTATTTAACTCTTCAATCTGTAGCCAATCGGACAAGAGGAAGCTGCAGTTGGAACGATTGAACAAACTAACAAACAAACGTCCAGCAACAAGTCCGATCTCGCCTGCCCGTCATCCCGTCCGATCTCGCCAGCTCGTCATCGAGCGTGGTCCTGGCGTCATCCGCAAGTCCGATGTCACCATTTAGCGTAGTCATGATTCTTCGAAATCGTCATCCGACTTGGTCCTGCCCAGCGCGGCCTCAAATAAAAAAATTCATTTACTTATTGTTGTGTTTCGGTTTTTACTTCACATTACAAATACATAAGAAGATTAACAATTTCTTACATTAACCGTATATTAAAACATTATTTTATTGAATATCATTACTTTTAAAACAAAGAAATAAAAAAACTGCTGTCTTCAAATCAATTACTTTTCAGTGCTTTCAATTTCAATTTAATTTTTCGATTTAAAAAAAAGAAATTTCAAGCAAGAGTACAACATTTAATTGAAAAATTCTTGGAAAATTCATTGTTCATAAGTGCAGTTGGTTAGCAATCATTATTTTGGTCAAGGTGGTTGAGGGGTGATGAACCCACTATGACAAACATGGAAATGTGACTAAAATTGTTATGAGCAGATTGCACTCGATTTTTTATAAGGTACACTATTGATGGGAGGCAGTGGTTGTTCGCCTATTGAAGACTTTTGGACATCCGCTGCCTGATTTTGAAGAGGGAGGGCGGGAAGGCTAGTTGAAGAAAATATTTACTTTTTGTTATAGTCTAACGGAGCCAGCAAGAATCCTGCATATCGGTCAGGAAATACTGCTGCAACAACCAACACTAGTCTTAAACCGTTGGTAACACTTAATCATTCCAAGCATCCAGATGCAAAAAAAAAACAAAATTCGATGTAGTTTTCCCACCAGGAAAGCCTGGTCCCAGGACCGCAAACTAAAGCTTTCTGCTTGCATTGAGACGTTCTGACATTTGTTTCATGTTTACCATTCAAAACACATCACAACTACGTAGTAACCATTGAAAATAAAAGCTCAATTGGCGTCGGCATTCGTCGTTTTTGAGACACCGGACGTCGATTCAATGCGCACCTTGGGGACAGAACGGACAACCGTTTTTCCTTCTGGAATGTGTTCTTTGGACCATCCCTTACACACCTGTCTTTATTTCGGGTAAATCCATGTTGTCCCCAGACCTGTAGGAACGATTGAAGGAAAAGCACAAAAATCCCATAGTGATTTCCATGTAAACTTTAAACCGCTGGGGACAGGCCAATTCTCAACCAAATGGGCTGATATTTGGCATGAGAGTCCCTATGGGTACCCTCTACAGGGGGAACTTCGGTTTGCCGTAATCTGAGAACTTTTTTGTTTGGCTGAAACACCCTAATGATTGTTGTCCTCTGCTCTCATCTCGCAAAAAGCCATACAGAGAACCACGTCCCATTCAACCGGCTCCGTGGCTTAATGGTTACGGCTTCTGTCTCCCAAGCAGAAGGTTCAGGGATCAAATCCCGGTCGGTACCTTTGAAATTTGGAATCAGGAATTTGAATATCTAATCTAATCTAATCAGACCCTAGCGCAGCCAATCTTTCGAAGGGATCCTGGAGAGTGCCTTAGGTTAGATGACGCCTAGCACTCTTCTTGTCATTTATTAACATTTGCAGTGCGCCATTGCATTAGAATGCATTGAAACATCACAAGCGTTAAAGCGGCCAGGCCTACTGCGTAAAGCCTTATCGCAGAGATGATTCGTAATTGGGTTGAGTTTGAGCACTGAGTGTTCGAACAACAACACAATTCTGAATCGACAGGGGAGGAAGAAGCGTGGGGACACACCACCATACGCTCCGAGATTTGGTTGTATTCGTTGGGAGCACCATGCTAAGAAGGTTTGGTACTCCGGGACCCCCTCTGGGATGGGACATTGTATTTCCACGAATGCCCTGGACTCTATTTGCCGTGGTTATAGCGCCACAACTCGCTCTCTGTAACAGTATTCCTAATTCCAGTCCAAGCTCACCAAGTCGTCATAGCCTAGTGGTTAGCATTTTTGCTTACCAATCCAAAGGACGGGGGATCGAACCCCGCCTCGAGCGACTTTGATTTTTCGTTCATATTCATCATTTCAAATTTTTGTGTTCTTAACTTTCTCGTTGGGAGCAGATGGGCATCGAACCCAGAACCATTCGCTTATAAAGCGAACACCGTAACCAGTCAGCCACGGCCGCTCTTTGGAATCAGGAATTTGAATATGAATAAAAACTAAAATGAATCAGGTGGGATTCGAACTCACACCTTTGGATTGGTGGTGGTCTGGGACGCTAAGCAGTCACCATCAGAAGGTTTACACTCTAGCAGTGAATTGATCCGTAGTGTTGAAACATGTTATATCTTCTTTTCATATTATTAAATACGCGCTGATCCCTGATTTGCCTGAGGGGATTGGAAGTCTTAATATAGATCGAGTTTCCTTCAGATGCTTGCTTCTATGTTCAGGCGGGGCCGAACAATGCCCAGCGACCTCGGATTTGGACCGCAAGGAGCTCTGTCATTCTGAAATGGGTCGTTGGAAGCAGCGCGAGGGCTATCACCACCTAATACCCGGGACTGAGATAAGCTGTATCAGCATTCGGCATGTACACAGTCTGATACAAATTATACTTTCCCATAATTTCGCTACCGGTTAGCGGGTATTGGATTGGACCACACACACACACACACACACACACACACACACACACACACACACACACACACACACACACACACACACACACACACACACACACACACACACACACACACACACACACACACACACACACACACACACAAATTCAAGGAAAATGTTGCAAACATTCTTCAAATTATTGTCACTAGAAGCAAAATTAAGTGGAACTTTGTGTTTTCCCAAATAATATATTGCTGTTTTTGGAGTTTGAATTTTGCTTTGGTTTAAATTCTAATGGGTCCGCGATAATGGTGTTTCTGCAAATCAAAATTTTCAAGAAATTGTATAATATTTTACTTTAACGACTAAAAAGTTGGTGGGCATGCCAATCTATGGAACTTTGTCGAAGACATCCAAATTTTACTTTTTCACTCTTGCTACAAGCAATGGAATACAAGCAGCATAGCAAACAAGGGGGAGGAAACTTCAAAAATATTAAGAACATTTTGGTAGAATAACGAAGTTTTAATATACTTTTTAATATATTAACGAAATGTCAACCATAAGTTCTCACCAACGCTTGAAGCACCTTGATTTTGACAGTGCAAGCGGATTGTTGTTGTTTTCTGTTATCAGCTGATTGAAATATTTATTTTTAAGCACAGTAATTGAATAATAAAACAATTTTATAATCATAGACCGTTCGAGGGGCGGGTTGGAGATGGCAAAGTTACAGCTTCCAGTTGGCGAGTTTGAACGATATGTGAGTATTTCCTGTTAGATACTTGGAACAGAGTTCAAAGTTGGCCACATCCCGTTCTCGGCGTGAAGAGCCTGGGTGGAAATCGGATGGGAACCTGGCTTGTAAGACAAGCCGCTTGCAAGCGGCAACGATCGACCGACGACGGTCAACGGTAAACAAAAACAACAACAAAAATCTGACTTTTCTTTACGTCAGCTATGACATTTCTATTAAAGGTGTATATATTCAGGGTGGGAAAGTATTAATATAATAACGAACGTTAGTATACTTATTAATATAATACGTAAAGTTCAACGGAGTTTCCTGCCCCTTGATAGCAAACCAGTTTTTTTAATATATCAATTCAGGAATATAATATATTTAGAGCAATTTATGTGCTCTTAAAAAACCAACATTTTTATGTTGAAAAAAAAAATTTGCTAGAAATTTAACAAAAGTCAAAGCATTTTTTGTGTTAGAAATATTCAATTTAAACACTTCAGTATTTCGAAAACGTAGGCCAATCTCTACGCACAAGTTTGGATTTAAAACGATAAAAATATCTCAAATGTCATTTTCTTTAAACTTGAAATATCTTATTCTTTTTATTTAAGATTTTCAATAGAAATGTGTAAATTTCAATTTAATTGCTGATTATATAAAAAAAACTTCAAAACATAAAAAAGCTTGATGGTTCCTGATGCTGGAAAAAAATTTGAAATTTAAATTGAATTTTATATACTGTAGTTGAAATTTGAAATCTCTAGCTATTTCAAAGAATTGTTATAAAACTACTGAACTTTTTGCCACTTGGGCGCCCCTTTGATAAATGAATTTAGTGAATTTAATTTTAAATTTAATTCTAGTAGAACTGATTTTTGCGCCCCAAGTGTTTAACATAAAATAATATTTGTAATATTCCGATCCAGATTATCGAGTTATTTTGTAGTCCTACTTTAAAATTTAGCGCCCCTTTTTGTTCTGAATACCTTTCTAGGATTTTATAATAACATGACAAATTTGTTCAATCATCGTTTTCGGCGCCCCCCAAGACTGGCGCCCTTGGCGGTCGCCAACTGCGCCAACCCCTAGGTACGGCGCTGATCCCCTTCTTACCCACCGTGTTTTTGTGACTTTCATTCCTACTAAACTCCCTGTCCAACAAAATTCATTTCTATACTCGACAGATTGCATGTTATCGTCCTATCTATGGCATATTTTGAAGTGCTGTTGGATTTGATGAAGTTTTACGGAAATGTGAGCAATTTTAAGATTTTTCATGTTTTTTGGACCTCAAACTTCGAAGCCCGTTTTACTCCACTTCCCTTTGGCGTAGAGGGCCCATATTTGCCGTGAGTTCATCTCATGTATAGACAAACAAACTGAAAGTTTCATCCAAATCGGAGCACCTCGATACGACCTTTAGAACAAACCGAGCAATATTTACAAAAACTGCCTCTTAAGAACGCCAAAATGGAATGGAAATCAAAATTAACAATCACGTCAACAGCCCACCACCTCGTCAAGCTGGGGGTTTTCCCGGATGACAATAAAGGAACACCGCACAAGTTTGGATACAATTGTGACAAACTCCTGGCTTGGCAGCAGAGCCGAGCGCATCCCGGGACATCCTGCTGGTTGATTGTTAGCACACGACCAGTGAGAGATTCCAACGATAAACAAGGACTCCCCCCCCTCCTGTTACCCTCGGATTCCAGCAGTTTGGTGGGGCTGGCGCCTCGTGACCATCGTCGGACATTTTAATGAGTATAAATTTTGGGAGGCCCATTAAAATGGGGTATAAAGTCACCGCAGGAAAATTGAATTGCTTGCCTGTTCATAAATCTGTGATCGCTCTTTGCTCGCAGAGTTTGAGTATGGTTTTTCAGGGAAGGAGGGTGGGGACCCAAGTAGCAATGCGCAACATGCTAAAAATGACTAAGTTTTTTCTAAGTTGCATCTAGGGATCAGAAATCAAAACTGCAACAATCTTGCACAATATGTAACAATTATGTTTCAACAACGTTTCCTCGTTGGAGCATCTTTTTTGGAAACGGAATTCACGCTCTTCAAGTTATCGCTTTTGCAATGTTTCGGCAACATAATAATAACAATATTTTTGAACATCGGGGTGACAACCGCTCGTCGTGTGTTTTTGATTTTTTTTTCTGTTTTTACGTGTCCTGCGGAATATGTCCCTCAGCACCATATAGCTCGGTTCATAAGCCAACGGTACAGAACTGAACTGAATCGGATGGACCAAGAAAAATGGCACGGACTGAAGCCGCTGAAAAATCCCAGTTACAATCGAACGGAACGGATCACTTTTTCTCCGCTGGAGAAAGTCTAGAAGATAACCGAGCGGCTGATGTTCAGGAAAAGCCTGTTAAACAGGAAACTCGAAGACTACAATGAGTAGACGCAGTAGATTGTCCGACCTGAGTTAGAGGTAAACCATCGGTCCCGAATCCATGCAGGAACTGTTGAACGCCCGGAAGAAACGGAGCTGCTGTGCGACGGCAACATAAAAAATATGCGAGCCAGTTCCAGCCGGGAAAATCTTCAGAAGTTGGTTGATTTTTGGAATCACGATTATCTATGTTTTATATGTAAATTTGAGGAAGAATATTGTTGAAATTAATTGAAGATTTGAAATAAACAACTTGAAAAGATCACAAATTTTACATTTCTTTGTCGGATTCTAAAGACCTTGTGATTGATGCTAACGATTGATTTTGTTTGACAGCTCCAGCAAATCACTGGGGCTGGAATATTGCGGTGGCAACAAAAATACAACGTTCAAATAACGTCATCAGATATTAATGTTGCTGTTTTGTTACAACAACATTGCATAAAATTCAAGAAGCTTAAAGTGATGGAAACTCATCTGAAACGTTTTTGCAACATTTTTAAAGCACAACTACTTTGCTGTTTCGTTTGCTTGAATGAAAATTAACAGGGTCGTAATAAGGGGGCTTGATTTGGAACACATGTTATTATTTTTTCTGTTTCTGCTGCTGGTTTACTGCTTTTTTGACAAATTTTTGATAATTATTGATGTATTGGAGTTTTATGTTGTCTAATTAATTAAAGATGTTTTTTTGGCTAGGAATTAAAACTATCATTAAAAACTTATAAAGTAAAACAAAAAAATTGCAAAATTTCGACGGTTTTGTTCGAACGCGAATCAGTTCAATACGAAGTGTCGGATCGAGGTGCTCTTTGTTACGTTGGATTCGTATAAGTCCAAGGAAGATTTTCACGCGCCAAAGTGACAACATTGGCCACCCTTGAACCTCTTTCGGAAAATCTGCAGATTGTATGGGAAAAGATGCGTAAAATCTAATTTGATCACAGGAGACGGAATAAGCATACAAGCTAAAAACGTCAAGAAGCGAAAAATAAAAATACAAGACGAAGTTTGTCGGGATTAACTTGTAGTACATAAGGAAATACTTTGCACCCTTGAACAAAGAATTAGTGCAATTGAATTTTCTACAAGAATCTCATAAAGTTTGATGATCAGGGTGCCAAAATCCTGAAGCAATTTTTTCCCCATACATTTTTTGCGAATTTTACCATACAAACATCTAAACAGCAAAACCTAAACATCATCCAATAAGGTAAGATTATCCCAGACATTGTTTTTTTTACAAAATCGAGCCACTGGGTCCCTCAAATGTATTTTTTTTACAGGAGACATGAAGTTACGGTCAAAGGGAACTTAAGTCCCCTAAAAAGGATCAGCCGAATAAAAAATTAAAACAATAAAATTTCATGAAATCGGCTTATTTAATAAAAAAAAAAACAATTGGGTCCTAAAATTAAGCTTCAATTTGTTATATTATTGTTCAGAACGATAAAGTTTATTTTTCTGAGTGTAATATCGCTTTTTTCGATCGGAAAGCGTTAAAAATTGATTTTTTAATCAATTTGAAAAAAAAAAATACTTCACGCCCTTCTTAACAGAAAGTTCCTAATTGACAGCTCGTTCCAAAAGGACCACAGTTGATCCATCGAAAAAATGTTGTCTTGTCAGTTTTTGAAATGAAAAAAGTGATCAGAAATATTTTTTAATCGAGTTTTTCCCGTTGTACACAAAAATTGTCATAGGGCTTTAGGACCCTATTACGACAAATTAAAAAAAAAATCATTCATCTGTAATCAACGTAACTTTATTCTTCATTTAAAATATTTGATTGCAAGCATTTGTCGTTATCAAACCTTTTCTTTATTTTTATTTTTTCAAATATTAAAAAAAATATATTGGTAGACTTTAAAATTGTACCTCCTGCAGAGAATAAATATATACACCCAAATTCCGATGATTTTACACCAATTGTTGTAAGACGATCTGGGTCACTTTTCAGTTTGACACCCTCTTTACACGGATCTCACACACACTACCAAATGATTGGTTTGATAGTAAGTGTGAGTCCCGTGTAAAAATGACAGTTCGTCATTTTTAGTTTTGCTTTGTCAAACCAAATAGACCTAATAAGTGTCAAACAAAAAAGTGGCCAACCACCGGGGGTTAAGTGTAATAGTGTTACACAATCGTTTATCGCATTCTTCTCATAAAAAATATTTGTAATACATATTTGAATCAACCATTGATTCCTAATGAAAACTTAATTTTACAAGAAAAATAAAAATTACAGTTACAATTTTCTAAAGGTTCCTGAATACAAAGCGCCATCATTTCTGATAGTATTGATTCAATTGCTATTTCTGCTTACAAATTGTATTTCTGCTAAATTTTTGCCAAAATCGGACTAAACATTATGTCTTATGCAATAATAGTTAGGTTTTTTCCCCTCAAATTAAATTGTTCGCTCTTTAGCATTGCCTTGTATTCACATGAAAATTTATGGTAGTCTGTAAATTTTCAACTCCTGTTAAGAACAAAACTAATTGTGATTTGTGTAGCAAATTAGAATTTACTCTTGATTCCTAATAAAAATCTAGTTTGCATAAAAACAACAATTTTCTAACAGCAAATTTTATTACAGGTTCCTGAATACAGCCCTGTGCGTACAAAGCGCCATGATGGTACATAGCAAAAACAAACTTTAATGGTCAATTTTCTGCTATTTAAATCCATTTTGAAGTTTTTTTTGCTACTGAACTGACATTCTACGTAGCTTGGATTAAAACTTATATAATTTTCAGATATATTTGCAAACTTTTTTAATTTTGGTACTAAAATGGCTCTAGAAAAGATACCAAATTTTAAAAAGATTGAGGGCGCATGAAAAAATCATGAGTAGAATGCAATTTTACTCGGTAAACTTGAAATGGCCAAAGACATACCCCTTCTATACATTTAAGAAAACCAATTTTGTTTGTTGTCGACGAAAAATGTGATAGGTTTATTTTTCCAGACTTATCCATTTTTGTTTTGTAGCGAAACCAAAGCGGAAACATATTTATTGAGAAATTAATTAGAAGTTTGTTGCGCTTGAAATCATTTCGGGTGCACGTTTGATTTCAATCAACCAAAAATTTCACCATAATGGTGACATATTTGCAACATATTTGTTACATTGTTGCAACACCATCAATTTCTCCTACCAAAATTAGCATCGCATAGGAAACATTGCCGCAACACGTTTACAACTATCGGGCTGTTGTTGCCAATCGCGTTGTTGCCGTGCGCTTTTTTTGTCGCCAGAAGTGTTGCGAATATATTGCCTGAGCGATTTTGGTTTGCTTTGGATTAGTTGCAAATAAGGCTTGGCAACAATAATTGCTGCTTGGGGAGTGTGTTCATCTTTATGATAATCAGCGTCCGGCCGATTATGGCAAATAAAATATACCAAAAATGGCAGGCAGCAGCAGCAGCAGCCTGTGCGTCCAAGAATTAATGGCTGTCGCGGGACGGCCTCTGGAAATCGTTTTGGACAAGATTTATCGGTGCCCATAATTTGTGGCGAAGGCCAATCGGAACCACGTTATTTTATTTCTGGCGAACGAAGATAGATAATCTTTCTTTAATTTTTTTTTTATATTTAAATTTTCCGAAAACTTCAATACTTGTGTAATAATTTTCAGACTGAATAATTATGTGGTGACTATTATATTGTTCATCTTTTCCAGATGGACTTGGAAATTTTCCCCAAATTTTTGTTTGGGCGTCATCCATAAAGTATGTCACGCTAAAATCGGCCAAAATTAACCCCCCCTCCCCCCTATGTCACACTTTGTCACGCTGGCTCTGACCCCCTCAGAAAGTACGTCAAGTTTTGTCGGACCCCCTCTCCGCACTATCTTGTTTTTGTACAATTTTACACAGTAAAAAATCATGGTAATATTACATCTGGGAAGAGGTACATCTTTTATGTCAGAAAAAATGTGTAATTTTACCTCTGAAAATGAGTAATTTTACCACTTTTCTGGTGTAATGACACTTTTTGAGTCTAAATTGAGGTAAATTTACAACAATAAATCTGTAAAATTCAACCTTCAGAAATCACAGCTTCGAAATTTACACATTTTTTTTACTGTGTGGGATGTTTTTTTAAAAGGATGATTTTGAAATTCGGAATTCATTCGAGAATGTTTTTAATTTTTACAGGTTGCGTTTGGATTTTTTAAATTTTGTTCAATGTTGTAGTGATAAAAATCACCATCACAGTTTTTTGAAGCATATTCAATCTATCATCAAAAACTCTGTTTCATAAAGCCTTGAATCGTGTTTGATTTGTGAGTAAAAGTTATCAAACATTAAATTTTTAAAGCTATATTTAAAAAAAAGTTCAATATTAAATAAATAGTCTAGCGTGACGTCACAGTCTCACGTACCCCCCCCCCCTCCCCCTTGTCACACTTTGTCACACTTGCGACAACCCCCTCCCCCTAGAGCGTGACGTACTTTATGGATGACGCCATTGAGAACATCTTCAATCTGATTAGGCTGGTACAAATATTTTTAAAAGTTTTTGTCACCCCCTCCCCCTTCAAAATTGGCCCGAAAAATCAGGGGGCAAAAAAATATTTTTACAATAAACTTCAAAATTTCAATGAAAATTCAAGTGCAACCAGCTGAAATCAAATTAAAATACATTCTCCTGCGTTTAAAATCATTTTTAGCATGTTTGAATTTATTAAAAAATCTTAAATTTTTTTGAAAATTTTCGATGCAAAATCTTTTTTTTCGATAAAATTTTTGTTTTTGTCAGATCTTAGATTTTTTGAAAACTAATGATTGCAAAACAACTGAACTAGTGTAAAATGCATTTTAAAACACTTTTTTCATTTAAATGTGAAGACTATGGCTTGTTATTTAAATTTTTATATTTTTTTATTTTTTTGCCCCCCCACTTGACCTCGGCCAGGGCCGAGGGACAAAAACTTTTTTAAATATTTGCATCGGCCTTACAAGCGATTGCGCTTGTTCTTTTAATTTCGTCCTCATCAAGAATAAATTGCGCACCCGCCCAGCCATGGCCAAAGGGCGTGAACGTCAAATTAGGATCAGAACTGAGCGGGCTTTTATCCTTCCGGTTGTGCTGCTGTATCGTCAGATTGTGGCCGTCAGAATCGCATCTCATTTGGTATTTATGGGGCCCATTCTCGGCTTCGGCTCAAGCCTTTTTCAAAAGGGCGAATTGCAATCTTAACCCTACCATCTCCACTTTGCCCTGGTGGGGGCCAGCACATCAACACGAAGAGGACTTTTCTTTCAGATCATCACAGCAGCAAAACAACATATCCCATCAATGCAAAGCGTGGATAAAAGGGCCCGGGCTTGGGTGTATTAAAAGCAACGAGCGAATCCTGGGATTAAATCAAATATCTTGAGGCGGTTTCCAGCATCGGCTGCCAGTTCTGGCGAAAAAGTTTGTGCTCTGGCAGCCGCATATCTGTCAAATGGGGTTGTGCTGCCTTCTATCTCTGATGGGTTTGAGTACTGAGCTTGCTGCTGTTGGATGTAATCGTAATCTGTCTGGGTGGCCCAAGGGCATTTCCTGTGTACTTGCCACGCCCTCCCTCTAACGTTTCTCAATTCAGATTTCTGTAAACAGACAGCGAACGAATAAATGGGGGATGGTTTTCGTGAGATACACTGGATTTTACGTTGCTGGAATCGTTGGATGTGTTTCTATGCAATCTGCGCAAGCAATTAAAACAAAATGCAATGCAAAGAACCAATTATATTGATATAAAATAAATATCGAAGTGTTTCATCGATTAGTGGTTTAACAAATTCAATCCTAATGTCCAAATCATCACTATTTCAGGCTGCAAATTATTGGAAAATCGAAAAATGGAGTCGGATTTATGATCTGGGACAAACATTACCCTTTGGGACAAAGTTTCACGCAAATCAAAGAGGGGTAGGGGCAACTGCTGTGTAAGTTAGCGAAGAATGACCCAAATTCAATTTCGATTTTCAGATATTCTAAATTTTTGGTGATGATAATATATAAAGTTGTCACAATTCCAGCATCCCAAGCCCAGTTCTTTTCTCATTTTTTATCTGAATATTAATGATCATAACCTACAATTTTGCCAAAGACGCCAAATCGATCAGAAAATTCCTTTTCCTTCAAACAAAAAAGTGCCATGACAGTTCGATTTGCGAAAACGTAGACAATAATCTTTAGCAGTACATAATTAAAAAAAACTTGTGCGGTCGATTTTAAACTATGTCGTTTAGTTTTTGTCCTATGAAATATTCTCAGGGCTAGTATACCATTGGGAAAATTTTAAAAATTGATTTAGTGGCGAAATAGATGTTGTGATTGGATTCTGTATAGTTTAAGGCTTGTAAAACCAACTTTTACAAACATTCAAAGATTTTGTCTTTTGACGCAAGTGAAGTATAAACTGCAATAAACCGAAATATCGTGTTTTCAGGCACCTCAATCAGCAAAAAACACCTCAAAACCATCTCCGGAAACCCGAAATATCTCCGGTGGTCAGAAACCGTTTTTGTACAGCTTATCATTAGGGTTAGTGAATTTTGTCGATTTCACGGACAGCGTGAAATTCGTGAAATTTGGTAATTTCCGTGAAATCCCGTAAAATTTAACAATTTTCTTAAATAAATGTTTAAAAAATTACATTACTCAAAACATATTCCATCCACAAAATTTGTAAGCAAATTATATTCGAATTCATTTGAAAAACTAACTTAATCCACCTATGTAGTTGATGCCTTCGTTACTACTTCCTAAAAAATGATCCGGATTTTTTTTAATCTGAATTATTAATGCAGGTTGTGGTGTCCGTAGTTCGTCGTGCGTCTTGGTATGTCGAGAAGTTGATAGTTCCGAAGTTCTCACATCCGAGTTCCCTCAAGAGAACTTCGGAACTATCAACTTCTCGACATACCAAGACGCACGACGAACTACGGACATTACAACAACCCTCTTGACGCCTTTTGAAGAAAGTTCAACCACTCGATTATTTTGGAAAATTTTGAATTTAATGTGTGTAAATCTGTGTTTAGAAGTAGAATGTTGTTGCTTAGTTAGTAAGAAAACCTGAAGTCGGCAAAGATAATAAGTAAGTAAGGAAATCATAACTATCATAAGTTAAACTATATTTTCAGATTCAGACTCGTTTGGAAGGTCACTCGATTAGCTTTCCAACAAATTGTTTACAAACAAATAAGAGAGATCCGGCCTCAAAAAAGTAAACAAATATCACTTAAGTGGTCATAACTTGAGACAGGGTTGCCAGATCTTAATTTTTTTAATTGTTGGAAAGGTATTTCGATTAACTAACGAACAATGGGTCGAATGATGTATACGGACATAGTTTACATACATTTAAGTGAGATCCGACCTTCAAAAAGTACATAAATATCACTTAAGTGGCCATAACTTGAGGCAGGGTTGCCAGATCTTCAATGTTTTGGACTCGTTGGAAAAGTCTTTCGATTACCTATCCAACAATGTGAAACCACGGCTACGTCACGACTGTCATCCACATACAAGGCGAGTGAAGTCAAAATCGAACCAAGATCGAAAAAAGTACTTGTACTTGTAATTATCTCAAATATATCTGCAAAAAATAGAGGACACTCACAAAAAAATAAATTGGAAAAATAATAATTTCATACGACCTTTTAAAAAACCACACGTAAAAAATATTGACAGAAAACTGCATGCGTGTCAGATCCTTGTGTGAAACATGCTGGTGTTGGTGTTTGAATCAATTTCTGGCCATTTATCTTACATCCGGATATATTAGAAAACACATTTTTATACATAACTTTTGAACTACTTATCGAAACTGCAATATGTATAACACTCGATCTATGGAACCTTAAACCAAGTCGAATGCAACCTGTTTGGGTCAAATCGGTTTAGCCAGTGCCGAAAAACATGAGCTAGTTTTTTGGTCACATACATACGTACACATACACGTACACACAAACATTTGTTCAGTTTTGGATTCTGAGTCGATATGTATATGGTCTACGAATTTCTTATGAAAAGTTCATTTTTCGAGCATTATTATAGCCGGGTCTAGCTCATTTCCCCGAATGACATTTCCCCGAATGCCATTTCCCCGAAAATCATTTCCCCTAATTGGCCACATCCCCGAATACCACTTCCCCTAATCAGCCACATCCCCGAATGCCATTTCCCCGAATATCATTTCCCCTAATCGGCTATATCCCCGAATGCCATTTCCCCGATGTGACACTTACGCTAATTGCCGTTTATTTGAATTTAAATTTTCCCGAATTTTCATATTCCCTAATCTTTATTTTCGTTAAAGCCTTGTTCCATGACTAACAGTTATTTTCTCTTTCAATTTTACCGAACAAACAGCTTTTTCGGGTATTCTGTTGATTAAATGTTGTAAATTGGGTAGTAAAGCCCTTTGTCAATTTTTTTGAACAACGGTAAGGAACACGATTAAAAACCATTTCTGATGACGTTTTTTTATTTATGCAAAAAAAAAGTTATTAACAAGACAACATTTTTTCGATGGATCAACTATGGTCCCCTTGGAACGAGCTGTCAAGTAGGAGCATTTCTGCCAAGAAGGGCCGGGAAGTGAATTTTTGAAAATTGAATTAAAAATCCATGTTAAATCCTTTGCGGTCGTTAAAAGGGTCATTGTACTTTAAAAATAAGCTTTATCATTGTGAACACTAATATCAGCTTAATTTTAGGACCCAATTACAGTCCAGACTCGATTATCCGAAGCTTCGATTATCCGAAGTTTTGATTATCCGAAGTTCGATTATCCGAAGTGAAATTTTTCCGAGGCCTTCGGATAATCGAGTTGTTGTGTGTTCAAGAACCCAAAAATCGAACAAATAGGTTCAGGCTGGTACAAATTTTATTTAAAGTTTTTGTTGATTATACTTTTCGCCAAATCCAAAACTAGCAATGTGAATAAAATGATCAGTGTGAACGGGGTTCTGTACTACGAAAATCGCACGGTATGTTTTCTGAATCATAAAAATAACAAAACTTCTATTACATTATTATTATGATGTCTATAAGTAAAAAGTATTTGGTTCGAGAATATATAACAAAAGTCTGTAACAATATTCATTGTATATGAATGAATAGTACCAAACCTTTCAACACTCTTTCCCCCCTAAAATGCTACGTCTGTTCTGAGTGAATCCAAAAAGAATGTTGATCATTCAAGGCCAATACGAACCCTTCAAGAAATATTATATGTGGTTTGATGTGATAAAAATTGCCATCATTTTTTTCTTATAAAATGCTATTTCCCCGAACGCGGTCAAGCGGAAATGCCCGGTGCCCAGGAGCGCGCGCGCTCCGGGCATTTCCGCTTGACCGCGTTCGGGGAAATGGCATTCAGGGAAATGACTATTCAGGGATATGACTAATCGGGTAAGTGGCATTCGGGATTGTGGCCTATTCGGGAAAATGACTTTCGGGGATGTGGACGATTAGGGGAAATGGGAAATTCGGGTAAATGGAATTCGGGGAAATGACTATTAGGGGAAGTGTCTTTTCGGGGAAGTGGCATTCGGGGAAATGTCCCTTCGGTAATATGGGTTTCGGGGAAATGTCATAGATTCTTATAGCCTTACCTCAGTGAGGAAGCCAAAACGAACAGAAAGTTTGACAGTTCGCTTTGTGCATGGAAAAAATTGGAGCTTAAATCGTCTCTTATTTAGTTTCATCATCAAATATCTTTATGAAACTTTTAGGAGTGATTGAAAGTCAGCTTTTAAGTGGATTTAATAAGTTTTCTGAAAGATGAAATTTTGTGATTTTTTACAAGTTTGTAACCTCTTAATGTTTGTTTCAAATGGCATGAACTGGTAGTAAAAAGAATGCCTTGAAGGAAAAAAATAGGCCTTTAAAATAATTTGCGTGGGCAGCAGAGCATTCTCGTCAGACGAGAATAGACTTTGGAAATATTTATTTGTGTAAATACTTGTACAGTGGACTCTCTGGCTGTCGATCTTCTCGATATCAATATTGCTCCTGCTGTCAATAAATTTTTCAGTCCCTTCAAATAGATTGCTTTGATTTTTCGTTCTGTAATTTGATAACTCCCGCTCTCGACGGTCCCTTCAATATCGACAACGAGAGAGTCCACTGTATAAAGAATAGGAATAACTTTTAATGATAGTCAAATCAAACATACATGTACACAAAAAGCTCCTCTTCTGCTTGGTGTACTTGATTTTATTAAATTTCAAGGAACACCCCGGATTATCGAGCATCATTCAGACACCACCGCTTAGTGCTATGGTAATGACGTAGGCTTAGTGATTTTTCACGCTTGAAAATTGCAAATTTCACGGGGACCTCAATTTCGAAACACAAAATTTCACGCAAATTTCGCGGAACGTGAAAAAAGTTAAAATAACTCTCAACATCTTATGTTTAAATCACAAAAACTATTTTTTATGCTTAATTATATATTATTCTTCAATAAAATAAAAAATCTTCACTAAATTTGAACTTAACAAAAAAAATCATCCTAATTTTCAAAAAAGTTTCAACCTGGATGAGCTCTATATATTTTTTGAAACAAAATGTAGGGCATGCGTATTCTCATTTACTGAACTGCTCAATTGCTTAAAAGTTTTCGCTTATTTGCTTCTGTTTTATCATTTTACATTTTATTGAATTTCATATCAAAGCAAGATTTCACAATCTTGTCCAGCCAAAAATAGTAAAATAATTTGAATTTTCTGCGACATTTAGCACATAAAAAATAATTTTTAAAGTTTTCATCTCACTTACTAAAAACTAAATTTAAAATCAATTGGCAAAAATAATGTAATTTGTAACGAAGTCGAAATTTTTAAGAACAGAAAACATTAAAAAGTAGTATTTTTAAACTTCCACGGGAATCATCCACCCAAATAAGCAAATATCGTCAAAATTAAAAATGACTCAGAAAAAAAAATGAAATTTTTGAAAATTTCTAAAGAAATACACTTCATTTTATTTTTTTTAATTCTATTTTTTTTTTCGTTTCAAATAAAATAGCAGGTCAAATTTTTATTGCAACGAATGAAGATATTACTAAATTTAGCTAGTTTCTAAAAGAAACTGAAAAAAACTGAACAATTCTTCAAATGCTTTCAATTGAAAACTAATAAAATTTACTTTATTAGTCTTTATGGATGATAAATTTATTATGTTGTTATTTCAAATAATGATTTGAGTAAATTGATAAATTTCACGAATTTCACGCCGTCAACGAAATCGTCAAATATCACTAACCCTATATTAGTAATTAAACCAGGGTATTCACTCGCTTAATTCTACAGTAATTCATAAGATTATTTTCATCCCTATTTGAGTTTGATAAATTATTTTGAGAAATATCGTTACAGTTCCACACAAACATAAAATTCCACGAGATTTCGAGGAAAAAGCCAAATATCACGGATTTTACGCTGTCCGCGAAATCGTGAAATTTCACTAACCCTAGTAATGAGTAAAGTGCATATTCTATCCAAAATAAGGGCTTTTAGACCAAAAATACGTTATGTTTGGTATGGATTATAAAATAGTAGTTTATGCAACAAGTTGCAAAAAGAGGATTTTTTCAGCACGAGTCGTAGGGTAGAGTAGTCATCAATGAGACACGGGGAACAATGATAAAATGGCTCTCACAAGTCGTAGTTTCAACCGATCAGGCTCATATTTGGGGGAAAGGTGTGTCTACTGGATACACGTCTGCCATTATAGTGGCTTTGGTTATGGACGCTTCCTTGAAAAGTTATTCATAAATGTTTGATTCTGGGATGTAAAAGTAAATTATGGACAAAAATTACTTTTTCGTTCGTAGGCTGCCATTAACACCAATACTAACATTTCTTCACATTTCTTTCGACGTTCCATAGGGAATGAGTTGGGCTAAAATGTCCTTTCATTAGGTTTGGTCAAAATTTAGAATATACCCAGAATCCAGGACTGTCTCATTGTTCCCCACTCATTTCAGCTCATGGGTAACAATGAGACACTTTGATTTTTCTTCATTAAACTTTTCAAAATCTATGGAAATCTTTCAAAACACGAATTAAAAGTGATTTTTGGCATATTTATAGAGTTTTTACTTCATTAACCAACAATACAAAGATATTTGGTATAAATGCACAGATTTTACAAAATTTAAATACTTTTTAGTATAACTTTTGTTAATTAAAGTTTCATGTTGGCAAAATTGCTCTAAAATGTTCAAGGCAAGTTACCTGCAATGGAACAATAAAAAACATGATGTTTTCTAGAAAAATCATGATTTTCGTAGTGTGTCTCATTGTTCCCCAGCTGTCTCATTGTTCCTGCCAAGTGCGTCTACAATGAGACAGTTGAATAACTCGGGCTGTAGATGTCGGATCGATCTCATATTTTGGTCAATGTTAGAACACATTAAAAGAAAGAAAATGCAACAAAAAGCTCATTAAAACATGCTGATGAAAAAATGAGAAAAATCTTTGAAAGTTGAAAACCAAAAGTGTCTCATTGATGACTACCCTACCCTACATTTATCCAACGAGGTTCACCGAGTTGGATAAATACGACGAGTGCTGAAAAAATCAAGTTTTGAAACGAGTTCCATACAACATTTTTTGCAATTCCAAAAAACACCCATTGAGTGAAATTTCAAGTCAAATTTTCATGTATTTCGTCAATAAATCGTTTAAATAAAAAAAAATGAAAAGTGTTGCTTTTCGAAACAAGTGCTGAAAAGTTCAACTTTTCAGCACCCATTTCAGTGCTGAAAAGTAGAACTTTTCAGCATTTAGTTTGAAAAGTGTTGCTATTCGGTTCTGTTACTTTTGGTACAGAAAAGTAGGCTATTTCGACGTTCAAGAATGACAGGAAAAGTAAGTAGTTTCACGACGTAATTGCAAAAAATACTTTAATTGAACTTTAATTTAATCGATTGCGAAAAAACAATGTTTTAATATTTCAAGTATCACTTGGCTGCCCATATTGTCTCATGTCACCAGTCGACAGCTGCATTTTGCTGAGCTACTTGCTACCTGATGGAAACCTCGTCCACATTTTCCGATGTTTCAGCAATCCCATTCGAAGCACGACGAGCAGTTAGTTATGAACTCACGTACATTCTTTGTAACAAGAAAACCTCCCCCCCCCCCTGTTCGTTGGCCACTCTCCTCAACCGCAAAGGTATTCGAGAAGAACAAACTTCTACCGTCTTAACCGCACCCCACAACTGGAGGAGGAAAACTCGAAGAAAATTATCACTTCTTTTGGTGTGGCGAGAGTTCTCACCTGGATGTCAGGTGAAAACCGCAGCAGCACTGGGAATTCTGCGCTTGATTTGGTTTTCCCCTTCTTTTTGGCTCCGCAAGATGAAAAGGATCCCCACCAGTGACTTGACTTGGCTGAGGAGGAGGTTTCGAGAAATATGACAGAATGAGAATGAGAGGAATTGATTGCTTTCAATTTTCTTGGATTGTGGTTTTCCGAACAAGCTCTGATGCTTCTGGTGAAGGATTTTGCCGCTCGCACTTTGATTGGGTTCCATTCAAAGTGAAATCACGCCGCTGCAGTCGAGGCGGGTTACGGTTTGCGGTTCTTCTGATTTAGAAATTGAAATTAATATAAATGCAAATCAACATCCGATTTCACGGTGGATCGAAGCCGCAGAATCGCAATTTTTCTTCTCTGCATAAAATCATCTTTCTTATGCGAGTATGTGACTCTAAATTGTCACCTCATGACATGGTGTCAATTCGAGCAGTTCTTCCAAGAACCAGCAATTTGAATGGCATATCGAATTACAAAAATACAAACGTACTTTGAAAGCTTAAAAAACCTTAAATACTTGAAACAATTTAAACCCATAAAATTCTTTAAATTTATTTAAAAAAAAACTGTACAAACTGAAAATATGTACAAGAAAAATCTAAAAAAAACGTTTGAGAATTGGTGGCAATTCGTAAAAGAATCATTTTTAGAATTCTTTGATAAGTCATGTTATATGAAAACAAGGGATAAATTGACACCATGCAGCAACAAAAACGAGCTGATTATTCATGCAGTTGGTTCGATCTCCATCAAAAGAGGACTTCCTCCCTAGTAAACTGCAGTGGGCGGAACTGAATTGACATGGATTCCGAAACTAGCGTTGCATAGTTCATATCAAGAGCATAACTAACAGATTTGTACACCGGCAAGAAAGAAACAACAGAACACCAGCAACTACACCAACTGCCAAACATCGAAACTTGGAGTGGTAGTTGAGCAGCCTGGAATGAGTAAATCTCCTTGTTTAAACATATGTCACCATACACTTCGATGTTTGCAACTTTCCTGCCAAGATACAGACACTTACACGGAGGAAACTGCTGCACTGACTGCCATACGGACTGTTGTTTGTAATGCACTGCTACACCGAGCAAACACACACACACACACCTACTCACACAGCATCTTCACCGTCAGTCGTCAGTATGCAGCAAATATTTAGAGAAACAGCTTCCGACAAACATCCAACTCCGAGAGCCTGGTGATGCACTTTATGCAATCTGCTGTTGTTGCCTGCTTGCTTGCTTGCTCAAAGAAGTGCTGGAGGTTTAATTCTTTTCACTTGTTCACTTGTGCTTTTACATGCAAGTTTGATATTCAGACAACTATCCGGAACTAGTAAGACAGATTTGACGGAACATGAACATCGAATGGCTTGGAAAGTTTTAATATACCGTAAAACGGGGTGACTTTGATAGCCGGGGTGACTTTGATAGGTTTGCGATTTTTTCGCAAAATGAAGAGTACAATTAAAATACGTAAGGAATGGTTTAGAATCATACTGACCGTGTTAGAGAAGTGTTCAAAGTACCTCAAGAAGAACTTTTCATAAAATTTTGACAAGTTTAAAAAGTTAGTTAACTATAGTTAAGAAAATGTTGATGAAAGTCATTATTTTAAACTTCTCAAAGTGTCTTGATTTTCTCAATGAACATGATTTTTAATCGGAAAACGGAATGCATTTTCGGATTCTTTGGACAATTTTCCACTAGGAGAAGGTTAAAAAAGTTTGTAAATAATAAATAATATGTGTTTTTGAAATACAATTTAAAAAAATCTCCAAATTAAAAGGCAATTTCAGTTGAACAAATTTCATGTAAAATGTGGAAACTTGTGATTCGTGCTTCGAATTCAGTATAAAATGATATATAAATCGATAGTTTTACAAACAAAACTAGTCATAACAAATTTCAGGCAAAATTCCGACTTTTTTAAAATTTTACCTAAAATTTATATGTATTTTGCTAAAAAGCTTATACACTAAGTTAACTAAATATAAACATTGATTTTTTTCTTTAAAACTATATCAGCTACTTTAGTGATGGTACATTTAGCGTTCAAACAAAGTTTGAACATCTTAAATATGATTTTAACAAGAAAAACTATGACTATCAAAGTCACCCCGGAATTAAAACTACGAATTTTTAACGTAACTATTTTTCTACACATTATTTAAAAAAAAAATTTCCGAAATAGTGCATGGACTTTGTGTGGTCTACCCCAGTACATGTTTTAAAAATAATAATCTTGAGAAAAACCTTACATGTTGGAAAATATTCTAAAAACAAATCGAAATCCTATCAAAGTCACCCCGGTTTACGGTACTTTCTCAACATCAAACTCTATTTTTTGTTTTTTTTTACACACATAATCCCGAGCAGGGGTAAATAACACGGGAATACCAAATTTTGGTATTACTTGGGCAAATAACAGCGACCAAAATGTGCCATTGGTTGCCCAGTAATAGATGGTAAAATACCATGAAATCATACCAAAGTCTAGTATGTGGAAGGGCACAACAATACCAAACCATGATATTCCAAAGGTAAAATAATACCACAACATAAAACCATTTCAATACCAAGTTGAGGTCTTCTGGATTTTTGAACATTGCTCGAATACCTGAACATCCCAAGTAACAATTTTAGTTTTACTGTAGTTTTGGAGAAGTTATGTAGAATTCCTGAGAAAATGTATGCGAGATGCCTTTTAGTCCCACATGCTGTGTTAAATAAGTGTTAAATCAGCAATAAAGCTAAAATGGACTACTTTAGGAGGTTAGCCAGAGTAAAAATTAAGAGTATCATAAGACATTATAATTTTATTGTGTACCTAATAAATACTTTATAAAGCTCTTCAATGCTCGAATAAAACTTTCTAGTTTAGAAAAGATTTTTGTGGTAATCTGTAGGAACTCCTAAAGGTTATAACAAAGCACGAAGCATTTATGAATGTTCTCTCAAAGAGAACCAAAAGCCTGTACAAAAAGGGAACAGCATGCTGATTTACTTGATTAAAGACAAATATTCTTATGCGAAATGGAATTCTAAAAGGCTTATGGTAGTTGATTATTCATTTGTAAATAATTGTATAAATATATTTAAGCACTTGCATTTTTCCAATGAAATGTACCGTTACAGTAGTGCCAAAAAAAATGACCGAACATTTTTTCAAGATAGCTTGAAAAATTGGAACGCGCCTTTAAAATTATCACAAAAAAACTAAACTTTTATCGAAAAAAAAAATCTTTTTCGCCGGTTGTTGCTCCAAAATTCAACATGGCTACGATTTCCAGCACCTCGATTTGTTTGGCAATATGGCGAAAATTTATAAATATTGAAATTCTTTTTTAAGTCTATTTCAAATTCAATGCTTCTTCAAAGACTCTTTCCCAAAACTCGCTAGGAATAACTTGATTTAAAAAGGATTTATTAGGGTTTAAAACAGGCTCACAATGCTTTATCGTGGTCTTAACCAAGATTAAATTGCACACGGCTGGGAACGTAGCGCATGCGGGCTTCATCAACTGCAAATAGATCGACTTGGACAACGGATTTGAATTTGGCAATAATTCAATAAAAAACACATTTTTGTTAGTTTGCATGGGGTTTATTTATTATATAACAACTAAATAAGCACAAACTCGGTCACTCAACACAGTTCAATGACCAAACTTTAAACAGCGAAGGTGGGTTGGATACTGCCTTAAAAAGCAGCTACTTTCACTATTTTTACCTTCTGTTGCTATTACAATCTTTAACTCCACCACAATATAGACTGCGCACCACAAACAATGATATTTTAAAACGATTATCACTCTCTTTTCAAATTAAACATATTAGTGAACAAAAAACCGCTGCAATCAGCACAAGCAAAACTGTAAATGACAGCGCGTAGCAATACAGATAATAAAATCTTGATAGTTGGATGAAAAGTTTTATCAACTACTTTTCGAAAACCATATGTATTTAAAGAAGTTCTAATCAAGACTGAAAGGCTTTGATAAAAGGGGCAGGACGAAGAACACTAAAACGAAAACAATTTGATAAAATGCCTCGTTTAGTAACGCTAAATTGCAAAATAACATGATGTACATCCACTTTGACACAATAATGATAATGCACAGCACCAGTACATGCAACAATTGCAATGCAAAAAAAATCTGGTTCAGTGAAATGTTCCGATTTCTCACAATTCTATCACAATTCAAACACGATAAAAAAACACCAATTAAAAAATATTTTATTATTATCAACACATAGTTATTAAGTCATATGTAATTTTAAAACTTTAACCGAAAATTCACTAGTAATTATGCCCAGAAGCGTTTTTCAAAAAATCAGCTCGCCTCTCAATGTATTTCACTGCGCTGTTCACGTACAACTGAATATGTCAAAGTGAAAGTACAAATCTAACAAGATTGATAAAATGCTTACGGAAGACTTAACAGATTTAAAGCAGCATTTGTAAAGTTAATCAAGCTATATCAAGAATTCTTCAGGCGTACTTAAAGTGTAAAGTTGAAAGCTTAATTAAAACTTCTAAGCAAAATTCTTCATGATATCTTGAAGAATTCTTTAAAATATGTTTAAGTTTGTGGAATGGTAAAACCTGTTGGATTTGGTGAAAGATGTATCAAATCTTTATTGCATTTGATAAAACTATTATAAAAATGCTTAAGAATCAAAGGCATTTGTCTTGCTACTTGGGATGGTATTACCACGGTTTTATTTTTAGGTATTCCCGCGCCCTTGAAAATCAGATTTTGGTATTCCTGTGGTCTTGCACATACATGATTTTGGTATGATTTGATGGTATTTTACCATCTATTACTGGGCAACCAAGATCACATTTTGGTCGCTGATATTTGCACAAGTAATACCAAAATTTGGTATTTTCATACCATTTTTAGTGCAGCAGTTGCAGTTAGTGAAAAAACGGAAATGATCCATATGCAACAGCCAAATCTACTCACCTGATGATTCCATGTTGTTCTTAGTGATATTCTTCACCACATGCATTTGTCATTGATGAACGTTGCTTGAAGTTCTTGAAGATTCTAAAAAATAACAAGATTGAAAAATAAGTGTTATTAAAATGAAACTGGATTGAAATTCACCAAAATTCTATGATCTGTCGATTAACTCGTTTTTCAAAGTATTTGGTTATCCCGACTTAGAGAAATTTCAACGTTTTTAAAAAAAACTTAGCGGGTATATAAAAAAAAATTGAAAACAACATTTTGGGTTTCAAGTCATTTTAGCGCAAAATTAATTATCTCATCAAAATTTATAAAAAAAATCCCATAGTTTCAGGGGAATTTGATGAAACCTTTCAATACCAAAATAATACCAAAATGTGCCATCCTGACTTAGAAAATTTTCCACAATTTCAAGTTATTTCTTTAGGGGGTATATCAAAAATGTTTAAAATCAAGTTTGAAATTTTCGGTTTTCAATGAAAGCATTCGCTTTGAGACATCATTTTAGTGCAAAATTAATTATTTTGTCAAAATTGGTCAAAATTTTCCCATAGTTTCAGAGGAATTTGATAAAACACTGTAATACCAAAAGAATACCAATATGTGGTGTTCGACCATTGACAAATTCTGAAATTTTTCAATATCAAAACAATACCTTAAATTGGTATGATACCACATTTTGCTCTTGCATAATCCTCAAGACAAATTTTAAAGGGTCCAGGAATACCAAAATTTGGTATTGATACCAGAGAAAGGTATTATTACGCATTTCCCTTGTTATTTACCCATGCTCGGGATATAGCATGCCAAACTTGTTTCTTCTAATATTGCAAATTTTCATTTCGATTGACTTAAGCCTCTATAACCCAATCCCGCCTCTAGGCGGGTTTCGATCTATAAATTAGCCCAAAATTCATTTTATTTACCAATTTTCGATTCGAAAAAGCATTGGAAAGAAGAACACTTAAAATTTTAGAAAATTTTACTATAAAAAAACATAAAATAAACAAGACAAATGCAAATATGAATACTAAAAATAAAACAAGAAAAACTTAAAACAAGAAAAGTAAAGTTTTTCGTAGAACAAAAGCTGCTCAAAATGAAATCTACGAAAAAAAATTTGGGCAGTAGAGGGTTAATTCAAACATTTCAACATACACTTTCATAGCTTTCGCTGGAAATGTATTTTTTGTTAATGCGTAGGTAGTAAGTTTCTAAGCATGGTTTTCAAAAAAAAAATCGTATTTTTCTGAAAATACTCATATTCTAAGGGTAAGAAGTTGAGTTTTGAAATATAAGGCCAATGCAAATATTGTTCAAAGATTTTGTCCCTCGGCCGCTCAGGCCAAAATCAAGGGGGGAGGCCAAAAAAATATAAAAAATGAAATTACAAGCCAGAATTTACACAGTTCAATGAAAAAATCGTTGAAAATGCATTATACAGCTAATAAGAAATTATTAGGTTTCAAAAAATGAGAGATCAGATGAAAAAAATAAAATTACAGGAAAAATCATTATATTTTTCAAAATATTTTTCAATTAACTCAATCATGCTTAACATGATTATAAACGCAGGGGAATGCATTTTATACCGAGATCAGTTGATTGCATTTAAATTTCTCCTCGACTCTGACCAAAGTCGAGGGGGTTATTTAAGTTATTTAATTATTTTTGTATTTTGTAATTTAAAAATTACTGTATCTCAAAGCCGTTGCATCGTATCAAAAAGTGGTCAGAGACAAACTTGTAGGAAATTGGACGGGCTTTCTGAAAAAAATACACTAAAAGAAAAATTTACGTCATTTCTATGATTTTTTTTTCTGGTTTTTATGTTTAAAAGTAAAATTTTAAGGTGATCTCAAAAAAATTTCTCGTTCAAAATTTTTTAGGGAATAGCCTAAATTGTTACAAAAAGACTTACGAAAAATGCAGGATGGTACGTCTCTCATAAAAAAATACAAAAATCATTTACTAAGACTGTTTTTTTTTGAAAATTGGTCTTAACATAAAAATTTTGAAAAACCAATAGTGGGAATCGATTCCCTAGACAATTTTACATAAAAGTCTCCATATTGGCCATTGTCCTAAGTCCAATTGTTGTAAAGATGCAGCGGTTTAAAAAAAATGTGGAATAAATAGGTTTTTCGGTGGTTTTTGAAAATTTCTATACGGCAGACTTGATTTTTTAGTCTCGTAAATATTTCTACCGGAAAGCTCGTCCAATTTCCCATAAGTGAATTTTTTTGAAAAATAATTTTTACCACTTGTTTTTTTGGATCGACTTTGAACGGGGATGGCTAAAACTTTAAATAAAATTTGTACCGGCCCAACCAAACTTACACAAAATACCGTCTTTTTCGAAGATACTCAATTTTTCATTATTTGCAAATGAACCAACATTTTGTATTATACTTTTGTTGGATATTTTTTTGGAAAATACTAAATTTTTCAAAAATTACCGATTCTTTTTACATAATATTCAAATCTTTATAATTTGCAAAATTAGTTCAAACGATTGAAAACTTCGTACGGGTTTTCGATGGTTTTGATTATTTTTAAATGAAATACTAAAATTTTCACAAAATACCGTTATTTATTGCAAATATTAAATTTTTCATAATTTGCTATATGGGTATCAAACGATGTGAAATTTGGTAGATTCTTTCACTGAAATTGTGCAGAATGATGGAGAATGGTCTTAATCATGGCTAAAGATCCTGTGTAACCCATTTTTAAAATTTTGAAAAGTAAGGTATTTTCGAAAAATGTGAAAATTTGTGTAAGGCCATTGCAAATAATTTTCAAAGTTTATGGGTAATTCTCCGCCAACTCACACAGCAGTTGCCCCGACCCCTCTTCGATTTGCGTGAAACTTTGTCCTAAGGGGTAACTTTTGTCCCTGATCACGAATCCGAGGTCCGTTTTTTGATATTTCGTGAATGAGGGGCGGTACGACCCCTTCCATTTTTGAACATGCGAAAAAAGAGGTGTTTTTCAATAATTTGCAGCCTGAAACGGTGATGAGATAGACATTTGGTGTCAAAGGGACTTTTATGTAAAATTAGACGCCCGATTTGATGGCGTACTCAGAATTCCGAAAAAACGTATTTTTCATCGAAAAACCACTAAAAAAGTTTTAAAAATTCTCCCATTTTCCGTTACTCGACTGTAAAAATTTTTGGAACATGTCATTTTATGGGAAATTTAATGTACTTTTCGAATCTACATTGTCCCAGAAGGGTCATTTTTTCATTTAGAACAAAATTTTTCATTTTAAAATTTCGTGTTTTTTCTAACTTTGCAGGGTTATTTTTTAGAGTGTAACAATGTTGTACAAAGTTGTAGAGCAGACAATTACAAAAATTTTGATATATAGACATAAGGGGTTTGCTTATAAACATCACGAGTTATCGCGATTTTACGAAAAAAAGTTTTGAAAAAGTTACTTTTTGCGTTTCTCTTTGTTTCGTCGTCCGTGTCTGTCGCGGGCAGGGGTGCCAGGTTGCCAGATAAATCGTGCATTGCCAGATTGTTTGAGCGCTTTCGTGATCAGGGACAAAAGTTACCCCTTAGGACAAAGTTTCACGCAAATCGAAGAGGGGCGGGGCAACTTTTCCCGATTTCGTGTGAGTTGGTAGAGAATTACCCTTATGTTTTTCAAAATTTGCCTCTGTGTTAAGTTTGACAGAGCGGGGTTTGACACATAAAGATGCGATGAAAAAAATTTGCGTTATTCAAAAACGTACCATGGCATTTAAACACTTTGGTCATGGTTCCCATTTTGATAAACGCTTGTTCACGATTAAATTGTGTTTTATGTTGAGTTTCTTCATTTATAATTTTTGTCCTCCTCACCTCAATGAGGAAAGGCTATAAAATCACTAGAAAAATGAACTACTTTATTCGACCTCGTAGACCCACCATCACTTATTTCTATCGACTCAGAATCAAATTCTGAACAAATGTCTGTGCATGTGTATGTCTGTAAGAAAAATATGCACACCATTATCTCCGGACTGACAGAACCGATTTGGACCGTTCTGGTCCCATTCGATCCGTCTTGGACCAGACCCTAGTTAATATTATGAAGTTTAGAAAAGTACTTCAAAAGTTATACTTAAAAAAAACGAGTTCGAATGAAGTCCGAAAGATTGTGAAAAGGGTGGTTTTTGTTTCCAACGAGCCCAAAACTTTGAAGATCTGACAACTCTATCAAAAGCCAACCACTTAAGTGTTATTTATACACTTTTTAGAAGCCAGATCTCACATATTTTGATTAAAACATTGTCCGGTTCTACCATGCGACCTATCGTTGAATGGGTGATCAAAAGAACTTTCCAAGGAGTCCAAAAGATTGAAAATCTGACAACTCTATTAAAAGTCATAATTACTTTAGTGCTTTTATTAAACTTTTTTTTAGGCTGGATCTCAGATATTTTGATAAAAATAAGTGTAATTCACACTCAGTAGTGTAGTCACTTTATGCATCTTAGGATTGCACCACCCACCTAAAGGTGGTTTTAGCAAAGATTTTTGAATCATTTTGGAAAAAAGGTTCCAAAAAGTTAAGAAAACTTTTTCCTTCTCTTGAATTTCGGGAATTTCCGGGGTGGATGGAGCTTAGATGTAAAATGAGATTTGGATTGTGACCGTTTCAAACCTTCTGACACCTATTTTCAAGTAGGAACCTCGCAATAGAGAGCGCCAAGGCAAAGCTGTAAAGCGAACATTTTTTATTGAATTTAAGAATAGCATTGTTACACTTTAGTGTTATACAAAACAATTTCAACATTTTTAGCTTCAAACCGAAGAAAATGACACAATGGAATTCCCTGTAGCACATTCACATTCTCTATTCAAAGATGTCCCCATCAGAAGAAGCCATTACTTTTTTCACCGAAATAGCATTCCCATTGCGGGCTGATCTATTTCTAAGCCGTCAAACCGTCTCCAAACTAATGCCCTTCGATTTCAGATCTTCCCGTCCCGGCATGAATTCGTTTACTTTTTCTAGCATTTTTTTGTGCCAACACAATTGTACCTACTTATTCTTTTCTGGTATTCGCCCCCGGAACCGAATCCTCCGCAAACGGAGGGCCAGGATAAGAGTTGTTAGGATTTTTCCCAAAACCCCCCTCCGAAAACCTCGAGATCCGTCCGGGAGAGAATTGGAAAAATCTCGATTTCCCATCTCTAATACGCATTCTTGGCTCGTTTCTGCTCGGAAGCCGGCAGTCGAGTCGTTGGACGAGGTTGGGTTTTTGCACACCATTCAATGGAAAATTGCCGCGGATCAGAATGTTTCGATAAGGAACGTTATTTATGAGGATTTTTTCTCTCATTGTCGCCTTCGTTTTCCGAGCTTTTTTTCCTCCCCAACCAGCGAACCACCCAGGGCATGCTGGGCTTCATCAGTTCTGGGTGGGCGCCGAGAACGAATTCCAGTTTTTGGGAAATAAAACGGCATTAAAGTCGAAATCGATTGGCAGTTCCGGGGAGAATGTATGGCCGAATAAATCTAGATTGTTAAAGTTTGCTTTTTTTTCGGGAATATAGAAGTACATTCGTTGAAAAAGACGTAGATTTTCAAAATTGATTGGAAATGGAATAGTTAAGTTTGTCGATTGAAATCATGAGAAATTGCTGTTTGCTTTTTTGATTTCAATTTAAAATTAGTTAAGGAAATATCGAAATAGCAACCAAAAGAACCAGAAAAGTTCAATTTATCGGGAAAGTTAATAAAAATAGAATTAAAAAAGCGTCAGTAAGATATTTCAATTCCCATTAATAACTTTTGAATAAACTAAGTAATAAGATATCGTGGCACCAGGTTTTTACTCCTAATATTGTCATACACAGTAAATAAATCAAGAGAGATTTGAGTCTTCTACTTATAAGTAACATTTAAAGTATTCTGTCTTAACCTTCCAAGCAGGCCTACTGCGTGAAGTTAACCGCAGAGATGATTCGTTGAAAAATAAAGAAAAAATGTCCCAGCTCAAAGTAATAAACTGGTAAAACAAATAAACGAAGGGCACTTACTCGAAACTACAATTCCCGCGCTGATCACCCTCGCCGATGAAAACAACAACAAAGTATCAAACAGCATCCGGCATGGTGGCATCATATTCGTTGACAATTTTACAGCCCAAGCATAAATAAACATTTTTATGCTCATAATCACCCCCCAGGATCGCACTCCGATATCGGCAAGCTGGGACCGGGAAAACGGGCGTTCGTTTGTTGTTTTTCGCGCACTCGTGCAAATCTTTACGATCCAACGAGGTGCAAAAAAGGAGACACCAACAACAAACAAATAATAGAAGGGAATAAGCTCATCTTCCAATCGTGGAGCATAACTTGACGCGGATTTACTGCCGATTGGGAGCGGAGGCAGAAACGAGAGAGTGAGCGCATAAAATTCATAATTTATGGTCCGGTGATGATGACGATGCTGCTGCTGCTGCTTCTGAAGCCACTTGTCCTTTCGTCCTTTGGCGTTGATGGGGGTTCCGGTTGACACACTGGAATTAAGGGAAAGTGTGTTGTTTTTTCTTTGCAGGGAGTGGAAATGTGCATCATATTCGAATGGTGGTTTTATGGGTTGATGCCACACATAAAATCGAAGCTTGTATAAAATGATGTCAAAAACAGTGTAATGTATTTTTTAAGCAATATAGAAATAAAATTGTAAATCTTTAGAATTGGTTAGAAAGTTGAAAATAATACCAAGACATTTTTTTAATTTGCCTGGTTTGTTCTAGAGGTAGTATCCAAGTGCCCCGATTTGGATTAAACTTTCAGCGTTTGTTTGTCTCTACATGAGTTGAAATCATGCCGAAGCTCTCTACGACAAACAGAAGTGAGGTAGAACGGATTCGTGATCCAAAAATATTTAAAATATTAAGAGCGAGTCCACAAGCAGAGCATACCCATTTCGCATTGATCTTACCAATTTTCAGGGGTTGTTTGGACATATATAACTAGCATCTGGGTCAGATATGAGCACTCTAGGTCAACGAGAAGTGGGGCAAATCGGGACACAAAATTTGAAGGTTCAAAAACGTCAAAAATCTTAAAAATGCTATAACTTAGCAAAATTCAATTTACTTCAAAATTCAAAATGCACCTTAAAAGATCCTAAAAAATTCAACAAAATGCAGGGAGAAGCATCCCAATTAGTTAAATTTAAAGGGAGTTATTGGCATTTTAGTGAAAAAAATAGCATAATTTTCAAACTCAAATAAAAAAGTGTTCCATCCAGATATCAACTCGGTTCGACCTGCAGCTTGTAGGGGACATCTGGGACTACCATCTGAGACTGAGAACGCTTTGGGTAAGACAGTTGAACATATTAAATAGACACTTTTACTTTCAGTGAATTTTTTGGTTGTAAATTTTTTAGATCAAATTTTCCGGTGATAATTTCATCATATTCGTGTTCCTGAGACAATTTCACATTGGAACATGCAAAAAATGTCTATTTTCATCCATTTTAACCCTTTAAAAAATTAAAGTTAAAAAAATAAGAAGCTGCTTTCTTTCTGGTGTCATCTAGTATCTTTGGAAACGAACTTGATTTTCAATAAATGTGAACAAACAAAGTTATGTTTAAGGATGATGTTGTTTATGATGCTATTTGTTACATATTCAATTTGATTTCACACCATAAGTTTGGTCAAAATAATTTCGACTTAATTTTTGATGAACTTGATTAATCAGTAATCGAATAAAATTGCAATACTGCCACTTTTAAATTATGATCGTCTTGTATTATTGCTAAAGGTGAAACTAACCTGGTCCCGCCCGTGTGGATCAATCGGACCGCGCACTGGACTCATAATCCAGATGTCGCCGGTTCGAATCCCGCGGCGGGCGCTCAAAAATTCTTTGTGTAAATATGGGTATTCGGCGCCGTCGCTCCGTGCCATACTTTCATACACTTAGGAGCCCAGGGCGGCGAAGTCCTTGTAGATAAAAAGGAAGACACTAGTGGTTGGTACTAGCAATGGTGGCCGACAGCTATAAAGTCAACTTCGAAACTAACCTGGAATAGCGAAAGTACTCATAAAGTTCCAGCCAAACCAAAAATACAAAAGATGCGAGAGTTATTCGCATGATCAAATTTATGTTTTAGAAATAGGGGAAATATACCCATTTTAATCACACTAAGCCGTTCGACCAATTCTCATCACTTTTGCCGTTGTTCGCTATTAAATCAACATTTTCAGATGTATCAACTATGGAGAGTTGATTGCTCACTTTTATTTGAGCTATTTTTAATTTAAAACAGTCAAAAACACTTTATAAAAGCTGTAATTCGTAATCAAAGTGCTGATAGGCCGATTATAGAAAGAGGCTGAGAAAGGGTATAGTTCCCCTATTATTTTTTTCGTTGAAACTCATCTAAAAAACCCGATTTAATCCCACCTGGGGTGAGATAGAGCCTTTCTTACTAAAGAATATAACAATGGTAGAACTTTTTTCAATTCATAACATCGTCTTTGTTCATTTATAACGTCAGCACAAAAGAAAGTCTTATGATGAAAGCAATGTATTATAAATGAAATGATTTCCTAAAGAAATAAAAAACACAATTTTCACCAAAAGAATATTTTCAATCGTACAATATGTTTGTACGTTTGTAATCAAACAAGCGTTTATGACAAACGCGATCATAGCAAGCTTCCCATGCGCCTGCGACAACGCACACTGCGGTTTTGGTTTTTTAGCTTCGGTACGAGCCCTTTTGTGTTATGGTATTTTGGTTCATCGTTCCAGCGCACCAAGCCAAGCAAAACCGAGGTACAAGTGAAGCGCTTGTGCCGCACGGTGCAGGGAAGCTAGCCATTCAGCTTCTAAGAAAGTGACAAAGTCAGAGATAGTTATTTTTAACAACCGAACCACTACACACTCAATCGCGAGAACCTTAGGTAGAAAGTCATTGGCGTCGCCAGCATTGAAAACTTTGAAAACGATATAAACGATGAAAAGCTTAGAAAGCTCCTATTGGAATCCAATGAATCCTGTTAAATAAACTTACGAAATCACGAAAAAATGAAGTCTACTTTTAGGCGATTTTCGGAGCACACGGGACACAAATAGATTGTAGCCGGATGAATGTCCTATGTCACAAAAGTTTTTAAATAAACATTGGACAGTTATGCAAAAACGGACAGAGCAAAAGAAACCGAAAAGCTACGATAGCTTACATGTTTTAGGAAACATCGGTAGACAAGTCACTACAAAACGAGTATAAGTCGAGCCACAAAATATATGCGCCAGCATTCTCGCGCCAGTATTCGAAGCTCAACTTGACAACTTGTCGACTTGACGACGAAGCGTCAAAAATCGATGCAGTGTGATTTTTTGAAGATTTTTCCGATTAAAATTCATGCTGATTCGAAATATATATGCGAAAATGGAAATGACGTCCAGCCTTAAAGTAAAACCTATACCTTTCTTTAGTAAGAAAGGCAAAAAAAAACACAAAACTAGTCCTTAACACTCAAACGCTCGCCCAGCTTTTCGACCAAAGACCCATATAGCAGGGCCGAGGTAACCCAACGGAATCCGGAATATCTCCGGTAAAAGTGGACAATATATGTCCTCCATCTGACAGTTGAAAATATAGACAAATCTGGATCTTTTGCAACCGGAAGCATCCAAATTGGTCAATTCTATCAAAAGTTATGAGATTTTTATGAAAAAATAGGGGTTTAATGACTACCCGAGCGTTTGAGTGTTAAAGAAGATTATATATTTTATTCTTTAGATCTTTTATTTTTTATTTTTTTAGGCCGTTGCAAACATTTTTTGCTGTTTATATCCCTGGACTGGGGTATTGTATATAGGAATCTTCTAAAAAAAAAACAAAACATTTTTGAACGAGCCCAATTATTCTAATTGGAAAAAATTGCCCCGACCCCACGAATCCGAGGTCCATTTTTAGATTTCTCTTGACGGTGGGGCGGTTCGACCCCTTTCATTATTCTGGATTTTAACTAAGCACGTTTTTCAGTGATTTGAAACCTTGATTTTTTTTTAATTTTTTTATTAGGAACCATTTTTTTCATTTTAGAGTTACGTGTTTGATTTGTAACTTTGCATGTTTTTTTTTAGATTGTAACAATGTTCTACAAAGTTGTAGAGCAGACAAAAACTATTATTTTGATATATAAATATATGAGACTTGTATGTATTCTTCACGAGTTATCAGAATCTCACAAAAAAAATGAAAAGGTGATGATTTGACCAGTTTTTCGAATTGTAAACACTTTAAACTCAATCGTGTGCATTTTAAAGTTTTTTTATGTTCGGAAAGTTTTACACTCAAACCCCGCTGGTTTCACACCAACTGTTGTCAAACTAACGGGATTACTTTTCAGTTTGACATCCCTTTTACACGGAGTTCACACACACTATCAAACGTTTGTTTTGATAGTGTGCGTGAGCGCCGTGTAAAAAGTGACAGTTCGTCACATTTTAGTTTGACTTTGACCAACCAACGGGGTACAAACTAAAAAGTGACCAACCACCGGGGTTTGAGTGTATGCGGGGATTTTTTTTAAAATTAAAGAAAAAAACAAACAAACCAGATACTGCCACTCATTGTAAAAATATTTAGTTACACTCTTTAAAATAATTCCAGGGTTACAAAAAACACGGAATTTTAAAATGATTAAAAAAGTACATTGAATTTTCCATAAAATGACATGTTTACGATTTTTAATAGTTAAGTAACAGAAGATGGCAGCGATTTTAAAACTATTTTTACGATTTCAATACCGTTACGAGATATCAAAAAACGAACCTCGGATTCGTGATCAGGGACAAAAGTTATCCTTTAGGACAAAGTTTCACGAAAATCGAAGAGGGGTCGCGGCAACTGCTGTGTGAGTTGGCGGAGAACGACCCAAATATAACTTCTTCATTGAATTTTATGTTTAACCGACAGTATTTTATGCATGACTCAATCGAAAACTTTTAAAAAGCTAAGCTAACTTTGGAGCTTATCTGTATGTAGATTCGTATCAAGCAAAAACAAAAAAATTGCGGCAATTTTGGATTTCAGATCCACGCAAAATTTATGTTTTTGTGAATATGTAAGTTCTAGAAAAAAATATAGCATTCTTAAGATTTTTCAAGTTAATTCATCATCTCTACCCAAATTAAACTCAACACAAACAATTTCGACCGGCTCCGCTCGCTGCAAGCAGTAACACGACTTGTTAGCTAACTGCACCCAACTTTTTCGAACCTCCCACCCCGCTTTGGGAGGAACGCAAAAATCTTCCTTTTTCCAGGTACAACCTCCTCCTCCGCCGTAGTAAGACAAGACCTCCTCGTGAAACAAGGCACAGAGCAGGCGAACAAAACTTTTCGGGCCAAAATAAATCACTCAAGTGAACTGAAAGATAATTGAGCGTCTTATCAACAGTCAGAAAGAACAAAGCGAGCGAAAGATGGCAGGTTAGAGGGTGGTACCTTTTCCTGTACTGCTGCTGCTGGGGGAAAGCACCCAGAATAGAGCGTCCAATTTCCCGGGGTTACAAAATTCCCGGGAAACGGGAAATTTTCAACAAATTTCCCGGGAAATCCCGGGAATTCCCGGGAAATTTGAAATTTATCAAAAATTATTCTGATCTTGCTTTTGAACCATATTTTGCAACAAAATTGTATAAATAGCGATCATAATGGTCAAAATGGGCGTGAGGATCAATTATTGGCTTGACTGCTTGAAAAAATCATGCAATTTTAAGGAAAAAAATAATTTATCTTATTTTATTTGCATTTTTTTTTTTTTGTTGAGAAGCATTATTTTTTAAATCAAAGTGTTTGGATAGTGAGTAGAATTCATGCTCCACAACCATAAAATTGCTTCTAAATTTGTCTCTGTAACCAACTTGAGATAAAATTGAAATTGAAAAAAAAAATCATGCAGAATTAATTTTTCCATGGCAAATATCTTTTTTCCAGAACAAATCTTACTCGTTTTATGAATAAATAGATAATAATTGAATTCACCTTAAAAATCTAACTTTTCGTGGTTTTTCACTTGAAACACTACTTCAAGCAATCACTCAAAGTTTTCAAATATATGAAGCGAGTTTTTGAAAAATTTTGTTACATGGTATTCAGCTTAACAAATGACTTAGCTTAAAATAATTTCCATTGTGCAAGAAGTGGTTTAAATTAAATCATACATGTTTTTCATATTTAATCCTCTTACGCCCTTGGTATTCCCAGTGCTTAAATTGTAATTTCTCGAATATTATTGAACAAATTCTTCTTGCTCAACCCTTTAATAAAATTTTCTTCCACGGTAAACAAAAACGTTCAACAAATCTCAGTTTCAATCTTGGCCGTAAGGGGTTCAGGTCTTATTTTCAAATGATATAACAACAATTTTCGTTAGAAAAGATTACCAAAAATATAATAAATTATTTTCATTTCATTATATACTTATTTAAGTTGTCCAACAAAAAACCAAAATCTATTCCCAGTTGTGAATGCTTCAGAAATAAATATTATCTGAAAAAATCCTTGACATGAAATTGACAGTTGGTTGAAATGAATATAATCAAGTTAGGTTCTGTCATTGTTTTTTATGTAGATTTTCAAAACATTGGTGTCCAAAATTTAAGAAAATGTATACTTCCGCATAAATTTCGGGAATTCCCGGGAAATTTAAAAATTTCCCGGGAAACGGGAAATATATTTTTTCGGGAAATCCCGGGAATTCCCGGGAAATTTTTTCCCGGGACGGGAAATTGGACGCTCTAACCCAGAAGCAATTTTTCATCCGCGTCCGCGTGTTTTATGAAGTGTTTCCGGCTCACAGAAGGGGGGGAGAGAACGAACTTTCTGACTTTTCTCCCTCTCGCGTGAAATGTGACGTGAAGATAAAGTTTTTCTTTAATGGCCAACAACAATCGTCATAAAACTCTCGCGCGGAATCGTTTAATTTCTTTGCCAGACATGGTTCTGCTGCGATAATGCTGCCTTGGTTTTTAGATTGCTTTCGATGGGTTTGGGTTGGGTCGGATTCTGGACGCATTAGAACTTGTTTTTTTATGTTGGAGGTCTGTAGGATGCGTGTCTGGACTAAATTCTGAAATTTTAAAAGATTCTGATGCGGAGTTTTGAAGGCTTTGCTCACGTTTCCTAACTAACTTTTCATAATTATTTTCTTTGATGAATTCACATCCTTGCCATGAAAACTTGCCTCAAGGCAACACTTGTACGCAAAAATCAATTTACATTCAATTACTGGCAAAACAACAGCCAATATAGAACGCCTCTCCGCCACGTATATGACAATTAATTTCCACAATACAAACCATTTGACTTGTAATCCGACCAAGACGCCGTCAACACTCTCCTGAAGTGTGTTCTACACGCTCCTTCAAACTCCTAATTAAACCATAATTACTTGGATCGATTGGAATTTGGCGTGTGTGACATCGTGTGACCGCCGCCGTCAAATCCCTTCACTGCCCCTGATCGCATAAATGTCCCATATGCATTTTCATCGTTTTTGAGTTATTGATGCAGTTTGGTTCAAAATCGTGAGCTCTTTCCAAAAAGCCTATAATATCCAGTACTTTGTTCTAGAAATCTGGAGGAAATCCAGTTTTTTCGCGAAAACTTTACACGTAGGCTTATGTATGGGACAAACTTCAAATGCGTTTTTCTCAGCTTGCTGTTTTTGCATATGGGACATTTATGCGAACATGGGCAGTTCAGTACTGACTTGGACGGTGACTGTCGTAAGAGTCCCACACGCATAACTCACCAGCTTCTTGTCACTTCCTGGAAAACCGCTAAAACCACTTCGACACTGTCACGCCACGAGACTGGTGGATCAGCGGGGGATGAAGATTTAATAACACTCACTTTGCTAAGCAACACAGCCGGCAAACAGGCGTAATTACATCACCACATGGAGAATCACCACGCACCCACCTCCCACGTGCCCCGAGGGTGGTTTACACTCAATTCCACAATCCCCAATTAGCTCTCGGCTGCTCGGTCTCAGCTTTCACGCATGAAGCACCAGGATCGAGTGCGATGTTCGAAGTACCACCTCACCATTAAATGACATCTAAAATTATAATTTAATTTTGTTTATGCGCTCTTTGAAGGATCATCAAATTGCAGAACAGGAGGAAAGAAATCGGATGGATTCATCTAGTGGAAGGAACAAACGTTTCTCATATTGATGGGATTGATAAGTTTGTCGATCTAAATATTATTACAATACTATGTGCGAGTTGTTTGGTATATAACCAAAAAGTGTCCAGGGCATTCGTGCAATGTCATCGCAGAAGGCCCCGGAGTACCAATAATTCTTTGCATGGTGCTCCCAACTAATACTTGCCTGAAACCAAATCTCGGAGAGGAGCGGACCAGACGGATCTAGCTCAATATTTAAAATGACCAAATGTTCAAAAGAAGAAATCGCGAGTTGAAAAACGAAAGATAATTTGATGACACATATTTTTTCATAAAATTTTAATTTTAAGTGGCTTTAGCTCAGCAAAACGAAAAAAATTGTATGACATTTTCTCAGTTTTACGAATATATTTTTTGCAGGGTTTTTTTCATTACAGACCTGACTCTGACTGACTGTTTTATGGGACTTTGGATAATCAAATTACAATCAGAAAATAAATCGTGTTTTATTTTTGTTTTCTTGCTTTTAACATAAAATTCGAGTTCTGCGACCTATTTTAAATAAAATTTCAGTGCTCGATTCCATAAGGGTACGTGTACGTTTTTGCCGTAAACCTGGATTTCCTTTGGTTTTTCAAATATAGTACAGCATAATAAGCTTTTCTAAAAGAGCACATTATTTTGAACCAACCTGCATCATTAACTAAAAAATTGTGAAGAAAATGCATATGGGTACACTTTTGACAACTGACTGGCGACAACTGGGTACACTTTTTGACTCGACCTTCACCGATTTGGACCAAACTTGGAGGGAACGTTCATCTATCGATAGTTAACAGAAATCCCAAGTTTGGTGCTGATTGGACCTTCCCTCTATTTTTTGGCACCGCCCTCTTATTTGACGATTTTCTAAAAAACTTTTTTTCTTTTAATCATAACTTTGCAGGTACCTGAGCAAAAAACTTTCTACAGGTTACATTGTATAGAAAATTGTGCAAGTGTTTTAACCCTTAAATGCCCCCTTATTTTATATTTTAACGTTTTAAGTAATAAAATTCAGTTTTGACCAATTCCTTATATTTTTATTTGTTTTATTTTATCACCCCGGACAGTTTTACATAATAATCAATGTATACCTCAAACTAAAATGAACTATTGGCGAGAAACAGTGATTTTACTGAAAAAGTTGGATTTTGCGCAGCATTCTGTCCTATGAATTTAAATCCAAAATAAATTTCTCATATGTATATAAAAAAACGAACTATGCGGGATTCATCCCTTTGTGTTGAAAAGTACACCATGTACCTACTTCCAAGTGCTACGCAAAATCAAGCTTTCAGTAAAATCGCTGTTTCTCGCCAAAAAAAATTTAGAATTTGTGGACTTCAGAACTGAAAAAGACACAGAACTTTAGGAAACACAGCCTCAAAAAAGTGTATAAATAACACTTGAGCAATTCTCTACCAAAACCGGAAATGGATTTTATTTGTATTTTTTGATTTGGCTCAAACTATGTGGCCTTCCCTATGACCAAATAAGCTATTTTGTGTCATTGGTTCACCCATACAAGTCTCCATACAATTTTTGGCAGCTGTTCATACAAAAATGGTATGTATATATTCAAACAGCTGTAACTTTTGAGTGAATTTTCTGATCAATTTGGTGTCTTCAGCAAAGTTGTAGGTATTGTGTAGGACTGTTGAGAAAAAAACACACAAAAAATACACGGAAATTTTTTTTGCAGATTTTTTAATCAACTATTTTTTTACAAAAACTCAATTTCCCAAAATACTATTTTTTTGATTTTTGAGATTTTTTGATATGTTTTAGGGGACAAAAACCCGCAACTTTTGAGCCATAGAGAAACATGGTCAAAAAATCTGCCGCCGAGTTATGATTTTTTGAAAAAATAGTGATTTTTGGAAAAATCGAAGTTTAATGCAAAAACAAGTTTGACATTATTTTTAAATGAAAAATTAAATTTGCAATCGAAAAGTACTTTACAGATTTTTTGATAAAGTGCTCCGTTTTCAAGATATAGCCACCGAAAGTTTGATTTTAGCGAAATATTTGCAGTTTTTCGATTTTTCGAAGTTCAAAAAATTTGCTGTAAAATTGTCTAAGAGACATTAAAGATTGTACCTCGGGTTGCTGAGATAGAGCCGCTTTAAGGAAAAGAAACACGAAAATTGAAGTTTTCTAAATCTCACCAAAACAACCCACCATTTTCTAATGACGATATCTCAGCAACTAATGGTCCGATTTTCAATGTTAAAACATGAAACATTCGTGAAATTTTCGGATCTTTTCGAAAAAAATTAAATCAAGACTAGCATTTTAAATGGGTGTAAAATTCAATGTTTGGCCCATTTAAAATAATAGTCTTGATTTAAAAAAAATACAATGTATTTTTTTTCGAAAAGATCGGAAAATTTCACGAACGTTTTATATTTTAACATTGAAAATCGGACCATTAGTTGCTGAGAGCCGGGACCGTGGTGTAGGGGTAAGCGTGATTGCCTCTCACCCAGTCGGCCTGGGTTCGAACCCAGATGGTCCCGGTGGCATTTTTCGAGACGAGATTTGTCTGATCACGCCTTCCGTCGGAAGGGAAGTAAATGTTGGCCCCGGACTAACCTAATGGTTAGGTCGTTAGCTCAGTCCAGGTGTAGGAGTCGTCTCCCTGGGTCCTGTCTCGGTGGAGTCGCTGGTAGCAGTTGGACTAACAATCCAAATGTCGTCAGTTCGAATCCCGGGGCGGATGGAAGCTAGGGTGTAAAAAGAGGTTTGCAATTGCCTTAACAATCAAGCCTTCGAACACCTAGTTTCGAGTAGGAATCTCGCAATCGAGAACGCCAAGGCAATGCTGTAGAGCGAATAATTTGATTTGATTTTTTTTTGAGTTGCTGAGATATCGTCATTAGAAAATGGTGGGTTGTTTAGTTGAAATTTAGAAAACTTCAAGTTTCGTGTTTCTTTTCCTTAAAGTGGCTGTATCTCAGCAACCGGAGGTCCAATCTTCAATGTCCCTTAGACAATTTCATAGCAAATTTTCAGAACTTTAAAAAAAAAATAGAAATGGTCACTCATGGTCACTATTTTTAAAAATAGAAAAACTGCAAATATTTGGCTAAAATCAAACTTTCGGTGGCTATATCTTGAAAACAGAGCCCTGTATCAAAAAATCTGTAAAGTACTTTTCGATTGGAAATACAATTTTACATTAAAAAATTACGTCAAATTTGTTTTTGCATAAAATTTCGATTTTTTCCAAAAATCATCATTTTTTTTTTAAATTATAACTCGGCGGCAGATTTTTTGACCATGTTTCTCTATGGCTCAAAAGTTGCGGGTTTTGTCCCCTAAGACATATCAAAAAATCTCAAAAATCAAAAAAAATAGTATTTTGGGAAATTGAGTTTTTGTGAAAAAATAGTTGATTAAAAAATCTACAATTTTTTTTCCGTGTACCTATTTTTTCTCAACAGTCCTCAACAATACCTACAACTTTGCTGAAGACACCAAATTGATCAGAAAATTCACTCAAAAGTTACAACTGTTTGAATATTTACGTACCATTTTTAAATGGACAGCTGCCAAAATTGTATGGAGACTTGTATGGATGAACCAATGACACAAAATAGCTTATTTGGTCATAGGGAAGGCCACATAGTTTGAGCCAAATCAAAAAATACAAATAAAATCCATTTCCGATTTTGGTAGAGAATTGCTCCAATCATAACTCCGCTCCATTTCAACCGATTCCATCCGCAGGTTGCAAACGGCTTCTGGCTTTGCTGAATCGGCTAAAACCAGCAGAAAATCTTCTCCATTGATTTGGCCATTTAGAAAAAAACTTTCAAAATTTGATGAAAACTTAAAGCTTATGGGCTTAAAATATTGAAGAACGTTGTAAACTATTTGATCTTTAGTTTCTACATGATTTTTTTCTATAATATAAGTGATAATTGCTAAGCAACCGGGATCCGTGGTGTAGGGGTAAGCGCGGTTGCCTCTCACCCAGTCGGCCTGGGTTCGATCCCAGATGGTCCCGGTGGCAGGGAAGTAAATGTTGGCCCCGGACTAACCTGAAAAGGTTAGGTTGTTAGCTCAATCCAGGTGTAAGAGTCGTCTCCCTGGGCCCCTGTCTCGGTGGAGTCGCTGGTAGGCAGTTGGACTTACAATCCAAATGTCGTCAGTTTGACTCCCGGAGTGGAAGGAAGCTAAGGAGTAAATAGAGGTTTGCAATTGCCACAATAATCAAGCCTTCGAACACCTTGTTTCGAGTAGGAATCTCGCAATCGAGAAGGCCAAAGCAATGCTGTATATTCTGTTCCAACAAATAAGTTGATTGGATTAACAAAAAATGTGATTATGTCCATTTAATTTTTTTAAATCTTTCCTGCTTATTTAATAGAACAATAAAGTTGAAATTTTGTTACAAAAAATAATCTAAAACGAATCTACACGATAATCGGAAGTATTTTTTTTAATCGTGTATACCTTTCAAAGATATAACGAAAAGTAAAAAGCACTTCACTTCCAACAACCGTAGAATTACCCACTTAAATAAAACGCGAACGTGTGTGCTCTCTCTCCCGCGCGCGGTACAATTGCCCGTTTAAATTAACAATTTGGTGACAGTTTTACGTCGACTTCAACCGTCCTCGCTTGTGCATACCTTGGCAGTCTAAATGCAATTAAAATTTTGTCATCTCCCTAGAGGGAGAGAAAACACACGTTCGATGGAAAAAAAGAAGAAAAAGCCAACCCTCCTTTTTCTTGTTTCGCATTTTGTTCTCCCCCTTTTTATCGGCTGTCGTGACATTAGCCAAAGTGCAGTCTTTTTTTTTTTTTGTAAATTACTTCAGTTTTAAATTCGGGCCCGGAGGCCCAAATTGCCTTCATCGGCAATCCAGGAGAGTCCTTAAATAAGGATCCGCTTAAGATGAAAGCGATTTGCGAGTTAGAGAGGGGGGAAGAAGGACAAGAAAATCCCTTTCTGATTAAATGGGTGATGAAACCGAATACGATTGTGCGTGTCGAAAAGTGAAGCATAATTGTCTGTGTAGATTTCCATTTCCGTATTTTACAACTCTGGGGGAGTTTGAAGAAAAGTGAAGTTAATTTTATCTGCCACATGCACGCAAATGTTACGATTTTTATTGTGAAAGCGAAAATCTTCTCCCACCCTCTCCAAAGGAGTCTACGGTTTGATGGAGGAGCGGAAAAACAAGCTTGTAAAACGATACCGGGTGTGTCGTAAAACTATAAATTGGGATTTGTTGTGCTTGACTGGAGGACCCTTCGGCGTTCGGGGAGAGTTTGCCAGCCATCGACATTGATCCTCGGGGAAAACTTTCGAAAGAGGATATTTTACCTTTACTTGCTGGTGCTGCTGCTGTTGCTCCTGCTGCTAGATGGGTTTGTAAATTGAGAAGTCAACTCAAGGGGGTACACCTTCGAAATTTGTGTCAACGAGATCCCTGGCCGGTGACATCATGGAAAATTTGGAGCAGTTGAAGTTCAGCAGGAGTCGCAGGTTGTGCGTTAGATAGTTTTAGTATGTTTATTGTTGCTACTTTCCGGATTTCAGGAATTTTGAGTACCAAAAAAAAACAAAAAGCAAAAAGCAAAAAGCAAAAAGCAAAAAGCAAAAAGCAAAAAGCAAAAAGCAAAAAGCAAAAAGCAAAAAGCAAAAAGCAAAAAGCAAAAAGCAAAAAGCAAAAAGCAAAAAGCAAAAAGCAAAAAGCAAAAAGCAAAAAGCAAAAGCAAAAAGCAAAAAGCAAAAAGCAAAAAGCAAAAGCAAAAGCAAAAAGCAAAAAGCAAAAAAAAAAAAAAAGCAAAAAGCAAAAGCAAAAGCAAAAAGCAAAAAGCAAAAAGCAAAAGCAAAAGCAAAAGCAAAAGCAAAAAGCAAAAAGCAAAAAGCAAAAAGCAAAAGCAAAAGCAAAAAAAAAAAAAAAGCAAAAGCAAAAAGCAAAAAGCAAAAAAAAAAAAAGCAAAAGCAAAAAGCAAAAAAAAAAAAGCAAAAAGCAAAAAGCAAAAAGCAAAAGCAAAAGCAAAAGCAAAAGCAAAAGCAAAAAGCAAAAGCAAAGCAAAAAGCAAAAAGCAAAAAAAAGCAAAAGCAAAAAAAAAGCAAAAAGCAAAAGCAAAAGCAAAAGCAAAAAGCAAAAGCAAAAAGCAAAAAGCAAAAGCAAAAGCAAAAAGCAAAAAGCAAAAGCAAAAGCAAAAAGCAAAAAAAAAAGCAAAAAGCAAAAAGCAAAAAAAAAGCAAAAGCAAAAGCAAAAAGCAAAAAGCAAAAGCAAAAGCAAAAAGCAAAAAGCAAAAGCAAAAAGCAAAAGCAAAAGCAAAAAAAAAGCAAAAGCAAAAAAAAAAAAAAAAAAAAAGCAAAAGCAAAAAGCAAAAAGCAAAAAAAAAAAAGCAAAAGCAAAAAAAAAGCAAAAAGCAAAAAGCAAAAAAAAAAAAAAAGCAAAAGCAAAAGCAAAAAGCAAAAAGCAAAAAAAAAAGCAAAAAAAAGCAAAAGCAAAAAGCAAAAAGCAAAAAGCAAAAAGCAAAAGCAAAAGCAAAAAGCAAAAAGCAAAAAGCAAAAAGCAAAAGCAAAAAGCAAAAAGCAAAAGCAAAAAGCAAAAGCAAAAAAAAAAAAAAAGCAAAAAGCAAAAAGCAAAAAAAAAAAAAAAAAAAAGCAAAAAGCAAAAAAAAAAAGCAAAAGCAAAAAGCAAAAAGCAAAAAGCAAAAAGCAAAAAGCAAAAAGCAAAAAGCAAAAAGCAAAAAGCAAAAAGCAAAAAGCAAAAAGCAAAAAGCAAAAAGCAAAAAGCAAAAAGCAAATAGCAAAAAGCAAAAAGCAAAAAGCAAAAAGCAAAAAGCAAAAAGCAAAAAAAAATTAAGAGATTATATTTTCACAACTGATCAAGCAGAAAATCACTAACAATGTTCATCAACATTCGAGTGTCAATTGTTTACGCTCTAATTGTGTCAATATTTCAAACAATGCACCGTTGTTTGTATCGCAATCACTGTCCATCCGCTTGACCAAAAGTTGCAAACATGCCAATCAAGCCGACAAGCAGCGATCAGCAGCGGGTAATTTAATTGCTGCCCATTTTCTCCTTATTGCCTCAGCACAGCAGAAGCTCCATTCTTCTTGTAGAAGCTGAACTAGCCCTGCAAATACCTTCCGATACTGACGACCGTGAAGGGGATTGTTGACGAAGCTGATGGTACCCGTCTGTTTTGTCGAGAAATTCTAGCGATTTGATTTATTTGCACTATTGACTGACTAAAAGGTTGAAGGTTTAAGAAAATTGTGTTGTCCTACTGAAAAAAAAATTAAAAAAATAAATAAAATTTAATCAATAAACTTACTGCTATGAAAATTTCCCTAATTTAATCATCAGTTATTTGAACCAATTTAAAACAAAGACAGTGACAAATCTTCTGCTAGTCAGGTCTGTTAAAAACTGCCAGACAGTCGAAATAACTAGAGCAGAACCAATTTCCTTGCAGCTGGTGTCGGAACCAGATATTGCAATAAAGATGGTGACGACGACGACGACGAGCAGGCATGCTGCTTTCTGTATTAATTTTCACTATCATCAGCATTTAGCGAGGACTGGTGGAGCAATTCAGAATAAAACTTTTTTATAATTGAAATTGAAATTAAAGAAACTTTTGAAACTGAACTGCCAAAATAACTGAAATAAATCATGATGAACATTCAATTCACTTTCAACACCCGATTTCCTCCAAATGTAATTGAAACATTCAGTTTTATACATTACTAAGTCTTCTTTACAATCTTCCAACATCTCTCTCTCCCTCCCAAAGCAAACAGAAAATCATAAAATTAAACTGCCTCTTCGCCCCCCAAAAACTTATCATCTAAACGAAATCACACAGAATTATTGCACCCTGGCAAGTACTAAAAACAAACTCCCTTCAGCCTCAGTCTTGACTTGTTTTCCCTTCTTGCACTTCTTGTTTCCAATTGAAGCAAAAGACGCGCGGCGGCGGCGGCAGCGATCCCACACACTTTCTTGCTGGAGCTGATTTTCCGCCGTAAGCTGTTTGCCTTTACGACGGGGTCTTTTTGCAGCCACCCAGACCATGGCCAGCCAACAGACAACAATCTGTTCCGACGTTGCAACAGCCAGCGCAGAAGACCATTCTTCTTGGGCATCGTCTTTTTTTTTGTTTCAGACCTTGGGGGCGAAAAACAGTATCGCTGGGCAAAGTACTGTTTGGTGGGGAGAATTTGTGTTTTTTGTATGATGAGAATTCAACTTAAACAACTTCATCAAATTTGACAAAACATAGCAAATTTTCCATTTTGAGCCACTCGATTCCCGGGAAAATTGGTCGAGACTCCCGGAATTTTGAAACCTTATTGAAGCAAAGTACATTAATAAAAAAGTCGGGGAGCCCATGGTTTGCCTAAAACAAACTAGCAGTTTGTGCTCCATTCCATGATTTCCCGGGTCAGAATTCTGTGGAATTTTGTAAAACCAGGAATTCCCGAATGCAGGGAAATTTTTATTTTGTCACTTTTTTCCCAAAATTGAAAAATAATTCATATTATGTCATGAAATTGTTAAATACTTTGTAATGATTTTTAAAACATTTTACTTTTTATTATTTTTAGAATAAAGATCCGTAAAATGCCTAGCTCTTTAAATATTTGTTTATGTCAATTCATATATCGTTAAAAAGTAGAGTACTGGGTAATTCTCTACCAACTCACACGAAATCGGGAAAAGTTGCCCCGACCCCTCTTCGATTTGCGTGAAACTTTGTCCTAAGGGGTATCTTTTGTCCTTGATCACGAATCCGAGGTCCGTTTTTGATATCGTGTGACGGAGGGGCGGTACGACCCCTTCAATTTTTGAAAATGCTAATAAAGACGTGTTTTTCAATCATTTGCAACCTGAAAAGGTGATGCGATGGACATTTGGTGTCTAAAAGACTTTTATGTAAAATTGGACGCCCAATTTGATATCGCACTCAAAATTCCGAAAAAAGGAATTTTTTGTCGAAAATTACAATATGTTTTTTTTATTTTTTGTATTTTTCGATAGGCTGTTGCAAATATTTTTTTAAAATTAATGTCCCTCTGGTCGGGGTCGAGGGGAGGCAAAAAAATATAAAAATTTAAATAGCAAGCTATGGTCTCAACATTTGAATTAAAAAAGTGTTTTGAAGTGCATTTTACATAATGAAGTGATTTTTTCGACGAAAAAGAAAACTTTTTGCGGTGCTGTACATTGGAATTCCCCAAAAAAATAAAATATTTTGATCGTTCCCAGACATGCAAAATATGATTTTAAACGCAGGAAAATGAATTTCTAATTGTTTTAAGTTGGTTAGACTTCTATTTCCTTTAACATTTTGAAGTTTTTTTTTTTTTAAATTGTTTTTTCCTTTGATTTTCCGAACCGATTTTGAAGGGAGGGCGACATAAACTTTGAAAAATATTTGCAACGGCCTTACTCAACTGTAAAAAAAACTTGGGACAAGTCATTTTAAGGTAAATTTAATGTATTTTTCAAATCTACATTCACCCAAAAGGGCCATTTTTTCATTTAGAACATAATTTTTCATTTTAAAATTTCGTGTTTTTTTGTAACTTTGTAAGGATATTTTTTAGAGTGTAATAATATTCTACAAAATTGTAGAGCAGACAATTACAAAAATTTGATATAGAAACATGAGGGGTTTGATTGTAACTATCACGAGTTATCGCGATTTAACGAAAAAAAAAAATGCGTCCAAGACAGCTAGAATTGGTTGAAATGGCACGGAATCATGATTGTTTATAAACGGTTCATGCAAAAAAAAAACAAATTTTCCATTTTTGGGACCACCCTAGCACGGTGTAGGTCACTCCAATGGCCAATAAAAAAATACGGATATTACTATTTTGGCCAAGGAACGCTCAGAAAAATTTGGAGCCCGATCGGAGAACTTTTTTCTGGTTATGTTCTTTTTAATTGGAGTTGCTGCAAATAGGATACTTTTGGCTTTTTTTCTAATTTTAAATTTATCCTGATTTTGAATTTTGGGACCATAGATCAGAAAAAATCAAATAAAATTGTTCAGGACTAGAATTTTCAATAAAATTTGAATCAGCCTTGTTTAAGAAATATAGCTTAATTTGATTTTGAAATGTGATTTATAAAACGTATAGTTGAATAATTCTCTGCCAACTCACACGAAATCGGAATAAAGTTGTCTCAAACTCTCTTTGACTTGTATGAAATTTATCCCAAGCAGTAATTTTGGTCCTCAATCACGAATCTAAGATCCATTTTTTAAAATCTAGTGACGGTGGAACGACCTTTTTTCATTTCTGAAAATTCGAATCAATAAGTGTTTTGAATAATTTGCATGTCTCACAATTTTCAACAGTTGCGTATCGAAAAATAAAAGACGTAAAAAAATCGATGAAAAAGGCGTTTTTACAAATTTCGAGTACGTCATGAAATTTTACACAACAGTTCTTTTGCATATTATTGAAAACACGTCCTTTTTCGAACGTTCAAAAAAGAAAGGGGTCGTACGACACGAGATATCAGAAAATGGACTCATGATTCGCGATCAAGGAACAAAATTATACTTTAGGAAAAACTTTCATGAAATCGAAGAGGGGTCGGGGCAACTTTTTGCGATACATCAAAGAGATAATGATTGAAGGTTGAAATAAAAGTTAAGTTAAAACTAAAAATAACAACAGAAAAAATATTAAATAATCAAAAATGAATGCCGAAATGTCATTGTGATTACAAAAATTATTACTATTTTTTTTTTAAATATTGTGAATTATAACACTGTATGGGAGGATAATTCACCCCCAGCTGTTCTTGTTATTATGCAGGATTTTCTGGAAAAAATCATTGAAATTGGAAGCTCAACATTGCAATACAATATTGGTATAGTTTGAAAAGCGTTGTTAAAACCAAGCAAATGTTTTAAGCAAAAAAGATGTGTTTTCATTTGATTTTTAATGCACTTTTAATTTGATTTTGTGGCAAGATAATTAAAATGATTTGAAATCGCTAGTGTTGATAAATGTAGTTTAATTTCATGATTTTTCAAGTTTTTTCTTACTCCAAAGCAACAATTTTAATCAAACTGCTTCAAAGCCCTATAGAATATAAACAGAACATTAATTTGAATTTCAGCAGTAAGATAATTCTTGCAGCAGCATTCAAGCACTCATTACAATTCAAAACCACCTAACACAACGGTACCCCCAACCATCATCGAACATACCCCTCCGGCGATGAAGATGCGACGAAGTGTTCCACTGTCTTCGTCGTTGCTGGCTAGTACTGAATCCAATTCTGGAAACAATTACACTAAGATTACAACAACACTCAGAGGCACCAACCAAACGCCCCCACACCCTCGGCCCTCATTACCGATGGGCGCTTTTCTTTGCGCTTTTTATTAGGTTTTATTTTCGTTTCCTTCTTCCCTTCTACTTTCCGCCTTAAGGGGTGGTCAATTTTCCTCGAATTTTGCCATCAACGACGATCCACTAGCTTTTCAATGGATTTGTATGCTTTTGTGGGGGAGTTCCACTGGAAGAGTCTTCAATTGATCCATTTCCATTGAGCAGTTTCAATGTAAAGCACTGCGAAGAGAGGGATTGTTTCAATCCCAGAGAAAGATACTCAATCTCAACTGGGAGCGGTTTAAATTTGCAGTACATTTGAGTCATGAGTGCAGAAACCAACCCCAAAAACCAACCGCCGGGGACATTTACCGTTGGTCACCCACCGCAATCCTGGCACGTGGTCGGCAAAAATATTCCACATCATAAACTAGAGATAGGGCATAGAGATACGCCCCCTCACCACAGACAGAATGGCTAAACCAGCCCTGGCATGGAATGGTGACACTAAATTCGGTATGATTTATGAGCTGACAAATCGAGTATAGCGATTTAGTTGTCCAACTCCCACCCTTCGGTCCGGTTTCCCTCAGGACTTCTTCTGCTGTTTGTCGCATCCCAAATATTGCAATCATTCACCGAACTCTACCCTCCAGGGTACGGTTGACCACGTCAGGGTAGGGTAGGTGGACAACACGGTGGGTGGTGTAAGAAAAATGCACCCCGCCGGCATCACATTTCGGGGGAATTGGGGGAAGACTTCATTTATTTCAAAGATGTTCTGATTTTGCCCCAAATCACCCTAAGAAAAAAGGGAAAATACTTTGACAAACCGACCAACGATAGCAGTGATTTTGGCGTCCCATATCGAACTTGGCTGTTGTCCCGCTGTGTTTGCGTGCAAGTGATAATAATTGATGGTCACCACTTGTTTTCTACTGTCGGCTTCCGGGGAAATTTAGAGGAAGGTGATACAAAAAAGACTGGTAAGAACTTCATTATCTAAATAAATATAAACAGCAACAAAAATCAGTAAAATTTAGAAGTTTACTATAAAAACTCAGTACTCAAGACTAAATAGATCGAAATAAAAGAAATAAAAAAGAAATTTTTTGCTTTTTGCTTTTTGCTTTTTGCTTTTTGCTTTTTGCTTTTTGCTTTTTGCTTTTTGCTTTTTGCTTTTTGCTTTTTGCTTTTTGCTTTTTGCTTTTTGCTTTTTGCTTTTTGCTTTTTGCTTTTTGCTTTTTGCTTTTTTTGTTTTTGCTTTTGCTTTTGCTTTTTTTTTTGCTTTTGCTTTTGCTTTTTGCTTTTGCTTTTTTTTTGTTTTTGCTTTTGCTTTTGTTTTTGCTTTTTTTTGCTTTTTGCTTTTGTTTTTGCTTTTTGCTTTTGCTTTTTGCTTTTTTTTTTTTGCTTTTTGCTTTTGCTTTTGCTTTTGCTTTTTGCTTTTGCTTTTTGCTTTTTGCTTTTTGCTTTTTGCTTTTTGCTTTTTGCTTTTTGCTTTTTGCTTTTTGCTTTTTGCTTTTTGCTTTTTGCTTTTTGCTTGGTCATTGGTCATTGTTTTTTTTTGGTCTTGGACCAGATTTTTAGATTTTTTTGATGTTTCAGATGTTTTTGACAAATCATTTGTTTCAAATGTGTTTCAGATGTTTCAGACTTTTCAGATCCTCAAACTGTTAAAGATGTTTCAATTATTTCTGTAATTGAATATTTTTCAGATGTTCCAAATAAAGCAGTTATTTCAGATTTTTTCTATTTGATTCAATTCTAAAACATACTCATTTTCTCAATTATGTTTTCTTTACGATCATTTTTCATCCTTCAGACGGCAATATCCTACACCAAAATTGTTAATCCTTCCTGTGTTATGATTCAGCAAACAACGCACAGCTTCCTTCCAAGTCATCGTACGAAGGCGTCCAATCTTTCATCTTGGTAATCAAACTTTGATGAGGATGTTGACCAAGTCAAACTTTCTCCATCTCTCTCTCTCGGAACACCATCGCCTTCGCAGTTCGTCGTCCTGCGGGGCAAGCGATGCCATGGATGGAAGGATTGATGGAAAATCCATGATAAAACATTCCTCGCACTCGTACCCCTTTTCACTCTGAGCCACCACCCTGGGAAACCTCTGGAATGTTGGAGGGATGAAAACTTTCAGCAGCAACAGGCTCGTGCCCAGGAAAAAGTCTGATGTTTCGACGCGTCAAGAGCTGAGGAAAACTCATCTGAAATATCAAATTATTCTCAGTCGCAAACTTTTCTCATCATTTAATTTTTAAATTACGAAAAAAGAAATCTTCTTATCAACGTTTCTGGAAGCGAAGGAAGGAGGTTTTTTTTCATATGCGTTTTACATTTTGCTTTTGTTATTAATTAGAAAAATTGGAATACCTCCTAATAACTTATAATCGGACTTGAAGTACTTAGAATAAAGCAATTACCCAACCAAACAGTTGAAAAATCCCCAAGACTTCAAAACAACACAACCAAACAAAATCGTCCCACTGATTGCAAAGGAAAATTAAGATTGGGAACAGGTCTTCTAAAAACAACAACTTTCAACCGTTTCTCCCCGAGTACCTTTATTTTTTCACCGAAAAGTCCCCATTGTTTTATCCCATTCAGTTTAGAGCCCCCGGGGATCTGCTCCTTCCCCCCTTTTCTCCCCACCCTCGAATCGGTATTGATTCGATCGGATTTGTTGTGCAAACTCGCTGATTGATATTTACTTAGGACCTGGCGACCTTCTTTCTCGAACGTCGTTTGACACGCCTGAATGGCTGCACTGTTCAACGCGCAGCAGTGATGCCATAAAAAATTTCAAAAAAACAATATCAAACGAAATTTTCGCCAGCGCGACAGATGTCACCGAAGCGGAACGGAATTGATGATACGCGTAATCATAAAATCCATTATCGGTGGTTTTATGCTCAAAACATGGATTTCATGAATGCACGCACGCGACCGTGCTAATAATGTGACCCTCGATCCGGCGAATCCTCCCATGGGAAGCTGGCCGGAGGCAAATCTCTCTCCGCCTCTCGGGAGTTTTAACCGATTGCGAAAACGTTTGACGAGGAAAAAAAATTCTGTTATCTTGTCCCACCGGAAATTGGTGAGGCTTGGTCTACTTGAAATTGGGACATGCAATAAATTCAATTATTTAAATATATTTAATACCAAAATATAAAAATTTGATTTTAATTCGATGACGCATTGTAAAAGCAGTTGTTTGAGATCGATAGTTGCGCCCTTTACCCTATCTATAAGATTAGTTTCGGAATGAATCGTGAGAGAGAGAAAATGTGATGAGAGAGTGTGTGAGATAGTGAGAGAGACCGTACATTAAAGTTCTGTGCGCGTAACAAGCCGTGTTCTTTTTCGATCCGTGACTTGAAGAACAGAGGCCGTTGACCTCCCCAAGTGTGCTCTGGACGAGCTTTGAAACCCCCCAAATACAGTCCACTAAAGTTGAAGGGCTCGATTCGGAACAGCAGTCGAACTAATTTTTAATGTTTTTTTTTGAGCAATTTTTTACGAAATCGGTCTTTTTATATTATTTTATTTTTTTGTATTTTTTAATCCGGCTAAAACTTTTTTGGTGCATTCGGCTTGCTCAAAAAAGCCATTTTGCATCATTAGTTTGTCCATTTAATTTTCCATACAAATTTGGCAGCTGTCCATACAAAAATTATGGGGGTCGTCCCATAGATGACGAAACACGAAAAGAAATTATCGTGTGTCAACTATGTGGGACATTCTCCGATACCTTCTGTGTCGGTTAATGGAAGACCCCTAAAAAGCTAGTTCAACCAAATATTACACTTAGAATGAATGGCCCTTAGCTTCTTCACCTCCTTTCCCCTTATAACTGCCAGCGCCCTGTCTGGATCTATCCACCATGTGACAAAAGGTTTGAAAAAACTCTTGTCGCGATCTTCAATTCTGTCTCTCCTCTTTCTGTCCTAGGTTAGTTTAATATTTCTCGTCGCTAATTGACAATATAGGCAAATAATTATAAAAATGATATATGAAAATTCAAAAATCTGTATCTTTTGAAGAATTTTTTGGATCGATTTAGTGTCTTCAGCAAAGTTGTAGGTATGGATAAGAACTACACTGAAAAAAAGGTACATGGTAAAATCAAATTTGATGATTCTTAATTTCACTTTTTGTAACTAAAAGTTGATTTGCAAAAAACACTATTTTTATTTATTTTCATTTTTTGATATGTTTTATAGGACTCAAATGCCAACTTTAAAGAAATTTCTGGTTGTTTCAAAAAATCTTTGACCGAGATATACATTTTTGAAACAATACAGAATTTTTCAAAAAATCGAAATATTGGTCGCAAAAATTTTTCAATTTCATTTTTCGATGTAAAATCGAATTTGCAATCAAAAAATACTTTACTGAAATTTTGATAAAGTGCAACATTTTCAAGTTATAGCCATTTCAGGTAACTTTTTTTTGAAAATGATCGCAGTTAGGCCGTTGCAAATATTTTCCAAAGTTTATGTCGCCCCCCCCCCCTTCAAAATTGGTCCGAAAAAACAGGGGGCAGAATTTTTTTTTTCTAAAAAATATCAAAATTTCAATGGAAATCGAAGTTTAATCAACTAAGAACTATCTAAAATGCCTTTTTCTGCATTGATAATAATATTTAACATGTTTGGACTCTGTTGTTTCAATTTTTAACTTTTTTATTTTTGCCCCCTCGACTTTGACCAGAGTCGAGGGACATAAACTTCAAAAAGTATTTGCAACGGCCTTATTCATTTGTTAAAATTAGTGCCCATGTTTGCCCACTTTTGAAAAAATACCGTAAAACGGGGTGACTTTGACAGGTTTGCGATTTTTCCGCAAAATGAAGAGTACAGTTAAAATACGTAAGGAATGGTTTAGAAACATACTAACCGTGGTGTTCAAAGTACCTCAAGAAGAACTTTTCATAAAATTTTGACAAGTTTAAAAAGTAAAGTTACAAAAATGTTGATGAAAGCCATTATTTTGAACTTCTCAAAGTGTCATGATTTTCTCAATTAACATGATTTTTTATCGGAAAACGGAATGCATTTTCGGATTCTTTGGACAATTTTCCACTAGGAGAACGTGTTAAAAGTTTGTAAATAATACATAATATGTGTTTTTGAAACACAATTTAAAAAAATCTCAAAATTTATAGGCAATTTCAGTTGAACAAATTCCATGTAAAATGTGAAAACTTGTGATTCGTGCTTCGAAATCAGTATAAAATGCAATATAAATCGATAATTTTATAAACAAAACTAGTTTTAACAAATTTCAGGCAAAATTCCGACTTTTTAACAATTTCACCTAAAATTTATATGTATTTTGCTTAAAAGGTGTTAGTTTTCTAAATATAAACATTGATTTTTTTTCTTAAAAACTATATCAGCTACTTTAGTGATGGTACATTTAGCGTACAAATAAAGTTTGAACATCTTAAATATGATTTTAACAAGAAAAACTATGACTATCAAAGTCACCCCGGAATTAAACTAAGAATTTTTAACGTAACTATTTTTTCTAAACATTATTGAATTTTTTTTCCGAAATAGTGCATGGACTTTGTGTGACCTACTCCAGTACATGTTTTAAAAATAATAATCTTGAGAAAAACCTTACCCGTTGGAAAATATTCTAAAAACAAATTGAAATCCTATCAAAGTCACCCCGGTTTACGGTATTTTCGTAAAAAGAATATAACTAAAACCAGCAAAGATTCTTAAATCTGGTACAAAATGTTAAACCATCCCAAACTCTATCATTAAAATGTTGTTTAGTGATGTTATTTAAAATAAATACGAAAATATTTTCCGTATTTAACTTTAAGATAAAATAATTGCAATAAAATTATAAGATATGTCTATTCCCCACAGTTTTTTTTTAAAGAATCTGACTTAAACGACTTTGACTAATCGATCAGAAGAAACCCCCTTCTCCATAGAGATTGGGGCGGCCTTAACTATTTGAAAACGTATCCACATTTAAAAAATCCATGATATCATTTATATTGTTTTGTTATTCAGGAATTATGAGAGATTTTTTATTTATTTCCCAAAGTTACTCCCACTGATTGTTTGAATTGTTCAAGTTATTGCTTGACACCTTAGAAAAAATCGGTTATTCTATACAAAAAAGCAACTTGAAAATATCTATTAACTATAGTTTAGGCCTCCGCTATGAAAGATAAAGGTCTGTTGTGTGTCTTGACTAAACCGCTGTTATGTGTCTTGACTAAACAATTCGAATGATGCATTTTCTAATACGGATTTCAGTGTAAACTTGAACTGACTGTATTTATGATTGCGTTGAATGTTATCTGAACCATGCATCACTATCAATGATAGATCATAGCTTTACACGGAGAAAAAAGAGTTCCCAAAATCGTGAACAAGCGTTCATGAAAATAGGAACCACGAACAAAGTGTTCAAATTTCATGGTACGTTTTTCAAAATCGTACCATGGGATTTGAACACTTTGTTCGAGGTTCCCATTTTCATGAACGCTTGTTCACGATTTTGGGAACTCTTTTTTCTCCGTGTACTTTCCATTTGTTGTTATTTAAACTTGAACGTAAACAACGTTTATGCGAATTAAAACATCCATAACAGTCCCAATAGTCAATCCTTTGAGTACACCAGTAAACAATAATCAATTTTTTCGCCAGCATATTTTTTCGGGCGGAAAGAAGCTGATGCTGGTTACGTATTTTTGGTCAATCATTTGAATTTTAACAAATTTTCAAATGTGGCTGTATACAAATTTCTGAAGAAGTTTTTGTTTTCTCCTTGCAGCTTGTTGTTAGACAATCTGTCTGTGTCCGTCCGTTTGTTTACTGTTTTTTCCGTGGTTTAGATGTGACAGCTCTCCAGAATCGGTAGATTTCTTGGTTTCATTCAAGACACAAACTGGTGTTTGAACGTTAACGCCGAGATTTCAAATTTAAAAATTACTTCATATGGTTCCGTTTTCAAGAGTACCACACTGCATTGTTAAAGTGTGCGGATGTACGGAACGCGCTGTACCAAATCCCTAAATTCAACGTGACGAAACCCGAGTGATAAATGGATTCGTATTAATTTTACTGTATCCGATTAAGAGATCCGATATTTGATTGTTTGCCTTTGGCTTTTATGTGTGACGTCTGCACGGCCCCCTCATCTCGCGCCAAAGATTGATAGGTTCTTTTGAATCTGCTCCTTTTGTCATCAGCAGCACACGCAAACATCACCGGAGAACAGTTGCAAACGATGACGACAATTGCTACAAAACATTTCACGAGAGCTCCCTTCTGTTTTGATTTTTCGGGTCTCTTTAATGATGTGTCCCTGCGGAGAGGAGATATTTTTTTGCTCTTTATTTTCCCTCTCTGTATCGAATTCGCACCGGCAATGAAAGCACCTTGGTTGGGGAGGGGTGAGGTTCATTCATTCATACAAATCTGTCGTCGGCAAAATCACATTTGTTGTCAAACATTTTACGTTGAAATTCACACACACAATATTCAGGAAGCGTTCGTCGAGCAGCATTGTGTCTGAGCTGGGCACGAATGTTTCGAGAGTCGGTGTTTGCACTACAATTGAGCGGAATACACGGCAAATACACGTGCCATCAAAAATCGAAACGGTGTTTGCGGTTGAGGTTGGTTTCATTACCCGTGCGCGGGGGAGCTTTCGTTAATCCGTAGAATTTGGATTGGGCTAGATTTGAAGCGTTTGGTACAAGTAAATTGCTACCTCAATAAGGGAGGAACAAACTGATATAAATACGTTTTTGTCAAGCTGTTAACGCTTTCGACTAAATCTTTACAAATAATGCTGAAAAACTTCAAACAATGATCAAACATTTGGGTGACATCTTCTAACCAGGACTTCATGAGCAGAACTGAGGGTCCTCATGCTATTCAAATTAAGTGTTTTACTTCATCGATATAAGCCCTGCAAGCTTGTGAATTCCAGGCAATTACTGATCAATTGTAAGTTTTCCAGAATTGTTGTTAGGTCTTTCCTTTGTCGACCATGACCTCATCGGTAACACGAAGCTTAAGAACATAATAGGATGACTGTTGCAAACGCACATGTCATGTTATCGTAGTGCCTTTCTCGACTTGGTTCTGAGGAACCTTGGGACACACTCCTGCCAATTGGTCTAGGAGCCACTACTTGACAGGGGTGACTACACACAACCTTGTTTACTATCTGGCGTAGCTTGCAAGAAAGGGCATTACACCATCCGTGGAGATAGTTATCGATCGTCGGGGCTGGACCCAAAGCTCAAAGAATTTGTAGAAGACGCACGGACGCTTTTTACCACACCCGGAGCGCAATTCTACCATAAAAGATCTTCCTAATTCTTATTTACTTCGTTTATTCACGCGGTACGCTACGTGTGTTTTTCGATTGGTTCTGGCTCGGCCGAGCTGTTATGGTGGGTGTCTTTGCTAGATCATGCGCATTAGCGTGGTTCACGTTTCTATGAAAAAGACAAAAGTTGTTATTTTGTCTTGCATCAACCGGAATTTCGTTCTTTTATGTCCCCAGAAGCACTCCTGAAAATTTGAGCCCATTTGGTAAGGTCTAGGAGCTCCAGTTTTAATTTGAAATTTATATGGGATTTTGATTTATTTGCCATGGGAAACTATCTTTTTTTACATTGTATTAGGATTTTTTTTTCATAAATCGATGAAATGACTTGATTCTTATAGTAGGAGATAGGTTTTGAACTGGGGAACAACTTTGTAGAACATACCAACATGCTAGGAAGTGACCCTTTAAAGATACAGATACTTTTAGATGGTGGCTGGCCCCTTCAAAAGCCACCATCTAAAAGTATCTGTATCTTTAAAGGGTCACTTCCTAGCATGTTGGTATGTTCTACAAAGTTGTTCCCCAGTTCAAAACCTATCTCCTACTATAAGAATCAAGTCATTTCATCGATTTATGAAAAAAAAATCCTAATACAATGTAAAAAAAGATAGTTTCCCATGGCAAATAAATCAAAATCCCATATAAATTTCAAATTAAAACTGGAGCTCCTAGACCTTACCAAATGGGCTCAAATTTTCAGGAGTGCTTCTGGGGACATAAAAGAACGAAATTCCGGTTGATGCAAGACAAAATAACAACTTTTGTCTTTTTCATAGAAACGTGAACCACGCTAATGCGCATGGGGAAAAATCTCATGGACTAGTAGGTACTCACAGCTGGATGCGTAGCAGTTCGAGGGTACGAATTCTACATTTAAAGCGTTCTCTAGCCATGCCAGGTTCAAACCTCGTTTGAAACGGCATTGAAGATTCGGAAGACAACGGTCGATGGGTCGGTTGTAGCCATAGAGCGTACGGTGGAAGGAAATCCTCAGTAGGGGCTGGTTCCTCAGCACTCGTACTGGTCTGTGCACGTTGATTTTTTCTCGCAGCTGGGAGCAATCGATGCGGCCAGTCAGAACATCGAAAACAAACATTCGTTGATGTAAAGTCCGACGCTGTTCGAGAGACTCCATGCCGAGCAGAGTACACCTGTCACTGCAGCTTGTTTGCCATACACCGTTCCTCCGGGGTAGACGGCTAATCGAACTGTAAAATTTGGGTTCCAATCGAGCGACAAGCGCCTGCAAGAAACAGGTTGGAGTGCAGCCAAGGTTTGATCCACTCGGGGAGTCCAAGCCTTCGCAGTTTTTCAACGGAGCGGCACTCTATCGAACGCCTTCGCAAAATCCATGTAGACAGGTAGACAGCATCCACCTGGCAGCGACTCTCCATACTCCTTAAAACGTCGGTTACGAAGGTTCGATGTTGTAGAAGCCATGCTGACAGACAGATATTATTGGTTGCACGGCCCGGGATAAAAAACTCATGCACAACCTCGATGGATGCTTTAGAGGTACAACTTCCCGAATAATTCCATTTTTCTTGTCGTAGAATCGCTCAACGATGTCATCAACAGATCCAAAATCAAGTTAATCATCAAGACGCAAAGAGCCAACCCGCACCGTACTTGTAAATTGAAGACGCGAAGCAAACTCCAAAACTCCTATCCGATCACTTTCACTGTCACGGTTGAAATGTCATAGTCCTTCCGTGTGCCCTCAGACCCGGGTCCGGCTATTAATGCAACTACTTGCTCTCCCACCCAATCATATCTGCCTTCACGCTCTGCTAATGACATAACTACTTACTACCATACCCTAAGGGTTAAGCACTTCGAGTATACCGCATACTGTGTATGGCAGCGTACCATACGCGCATAATACTGGCATGGTATGGTCAACTTTTTGATACGATTTATATCAGTGTAGTTGTCAAAATCGTTCAAAATAGTAAACAAGGCTTGATTCTAAGCTAGATTGCTCTCAACACAAGTTTTTTTTCGGGAATTTGAATATTAATATGTGGATATCTATATATATAAAAAGTTTCGACGGTTTTGTTCGAACGCGAATCAATTCAACACGGAACGTCGGATCGAGGTGCTCTTTGTTGCGTTGGGTTCGTATAAGTCCAAGAAAGGTTCTTACGCAAAAAAGTTACAACTTTGGCCACTCTGGAACCGATTCAGGAAAATCTGCAGATTGTATGGGAAAAGTTACGTAAAATCAAATTTTGATCACAGGAGGCTGAAGAAGCCAGCAAGCAATAAACGTCAGGAAACCAAAAAGGGCAGGACGAAGTTTGCCGGGAAGAGCTTGTTTCATATAATTGTGGAAAAAAGATCGGTTGGCCTTACAGGACGAAGTCGAGTGGCTATATATTCTTTTATTTATTAATTTTATAAGATCCGGGCGAATTGCGTACGCTTGTTTGATAATGTTTAAAGTTTTACATTAGCAAAATATTGTTCTTGTTTTTGCAGAAGTCCACTTGAATGTACTCTTGTGAAAAATCTCCGTTCGAATCATTTGAAACCTGCACATTCAAGTTTTCACACAATCTTTGGTAGAGAAGGGTATACCATCAAATCAAACCATTCACATTAACGACCCCCAGGTCTATTGTGGTCTCTATTTCAAGTTTCTGCTCGAACCTAGGAATTCGAAGGCTTGAATGGGGAGAGCACCCAAACCTCTTTCTACTCCAAGGAACCTTCCACCCCAGGGTACGAACTGACGACCTTTGGATTGCGAGTCCAATCACCGCCAGCGATTCCACCGGAGCAGGTTTGGTTTGGTGTGTTGTTTGTACTTATGGCATGGAGACGACTCCTGCACCTGGAACGACTAAACGGCCTAATAACCAAGGCCAGGACCGACGTTTTACTTCCTCATTCGATAGAAGGTTGGAGCAGATGGGAATCGAACCCAGAATCATCCGCTTACAAAGCGGACAGCGTAACCATTTGGCTAAGCCTGTTGCCATAGCCTGCTGGTATGCTGGTATCTGGGGAGAATCGGGACACCAGGGGCGATTTGGTACAGCGGTTTCAGCATACCGTAATCTGGGGTGAATCGGGACTACAGTCTGAATAGGGACAGCAGTTTTTAGAGCACTAAAAGCTTTTAAATTTGGAAATGGATGTACACATATTGTTGGCCAGAGTCTGTTTTAACCGAAACCAACCAGAAAAATCAAAATATTGTGCTCTAACATGGTTAAAACTGCTGTCCCAATTCGCCCCATGTGTCCCGATTGACCCCAGTTTACGGTATTGATTATAGTAATGATCGATATTTTGAACTTGTTGTGTGGTTTCGATTAGTGCAGATCCAAAACTACACCAAAATCTGTTCACATTTATTGTTTTGATTCTGTTGAAGGCTTCAAATACTACTGTCACTATTCAGACTGTAGTCCCTATTTGCCCCAGTTGACGGCACTCGAGAAATGACTAGATTTAAGAATAAGCTTTTTGTTATTTACCTAATTATTTACTGGGATTACTCACATCCGTGGAACTTGAGGTTCAAAAACGAGGATATGCACGGTGCTGCCTCTAGCGGTGGAGAGCTCCAACTTTTCGACAAGTTTTTATGGCAGTTTTGCATCGATGGGTCGTCCATAGTGCATGTAATTAGAATATTTCAAATTTCAGAAAATTATTGGAAGTGGAACATTATTTGAGAACAGCATTTATTTCCATCGAGAACATAATGTTGACTTAGCAGTACTTCGGCGTGTAATTAAACTTAAACAGTATTTTCAACAGAACTCTTTTACAAAACCTGCCTCATTTGAAAACAATGTTTCTGGACAGCCAAATAATTTCATAGCCGATTACGATGATTAATTTCAATGTGCACAATGCCTTGGACAATTTGTCACACACATACACATACACATCCCTTGATGTTGTCGTTGTTCTGTTCATTCTAATAATTAATGTCAGTAGATATAGCTAGTGAGCAATCCTTATTTTAATTTAATCTAGCCCCATTTGTTGATCACAATTTTATTATAATTCTATTTTCTTTTTCATCTGCGCCCAATCTCTAAAGAACGCTTATAGTAGCGCAAAATAGCATTTGTTCGATTGTTTTTCATAATATTGTTCGAGATGTTTTTTCATAATATTATGGTACATGCATATGACACATTCTCTAGCGACAAAAACGACCCGGCTTGGCTCAAGACCTATCAGCCCATCATTTTAATTATTTGTTCGTTGTTTTAATGGTTCAACCTTCAATCGCAGCTGGAATAACAATTATAAATGTTTAAAATAACGAAAACATGCCTAATTAATTACAGAGTGACCGATGTGGCAAATGAAAAGTTCGACTTAAAATAAGTCTTTCATAGTCACTACTTGTAGAAATTTTAATTGCCAATCCGAATCTGTAATAATATTTATATTTGGAACAGGTTTTAATATCATACGAGACATATTTCGCAAAAAAGTGGAAAATTTCGTGACTTTGCAACGCCGGAATGTGTCATATGTATTTGTATCACTCACAACCAAATTTCAAATTTCTAGCAAGTTTCTTATATTCCAAATTTTATCCTTTTTCAATCATTTTTTCAAAATAATGATAAGAATCAAAGATAAATTCTCGAGTTTTTTTTGAAAAGGTCCTATAAACAAAATTTTCACTTTTTGCTTTTTGGGTGTTTTTGAATACCCCTGACTCAAGGCGGTTCTAAAAACACCCAAAAAGCAAAAATTGAAAATTTGGTTTATAGGACCTTTTCAAAAAAAACTCTAGAATTGTAGTTGATAATTTTATTAAATCGTAAACAGGCACCGGCTACATAAAATATGCATTGACCCTTCGTCCAATCAAAACTGGTATACTGAAAAGTTGCCTCAAGTAAACAACATCGCAGCACTCCATGATTTGAATTTTCCTTTTGCCTCTCGTGCGACTCTCGTGTGGCCGTTTGTTTTTGCGATTCTTTTACCTTTCCTGCTCCAAAATGCCGGGAAAAACTGTGCATTTATAACTGCATTTTCAGATATCATGGCTCATTATTTTATTCGATTGCAAACAGGTATTTAGGTAGTACATGGCTTGAATTCTTTGACATCGAACAAAAATATGGGAAGAGGAGGAGATTCGCAGCTCTTAAATCTGTTCCTCTCAATTTTCAAATCAACGACATCATTAACCCGTCGTCCATCAGGGAATCATGAGGGAGAGCTTTAATTGTTGAGGAAGAGCATAAAAATTGAATCATTAGCAAAGAAATCGCGTCACCACAGCAACATAAACTCCTTCATTTAATGAACGAATGCTTGAAGCTTCTGTCAACATACAAGTGGTATACATATTTTGTTCTGTCAATTTGCAAGAGGTATAATAGATTCAAATTTTACAGTTGTTGATGCTGAGTAGGCTGTGACAAGCGTGGACAAATTTCCATTATACCAGTGACAGAACTCAACAATCGTCCCACTTTTTGAGCTATCAGGTTGTATGGAGTTCCACCTATGTGGATTACTGGAGTGGAATTATTTCTGATAATAAAACGAAGTATTCAAATAGCGATTTCTTTCGATTTCTGTTTTTATTTTTAATCTGTAATCACGTATTGTTGGCTTGATACAGCTTATTATTTGCCAACTTTCTCCTGATATCTTCTAATGCGTGTCGCAACTTGTCTCGATCTTCCGTTCGTGAGCATCCAAACGATTTTGCTTTTTTTTAATAAGATGCACTTTTCCGTTGGAATCCCTCATGCGATATGTGTGCTTCTTGGTCGTGCAGTTCTTGAGTTTAAGTTCACCCTTAAAGTTATCAAATAAAATTTCCGCGTCATAAATCGTATCATCTGCTTCCGAGTCTTCTAAACCAGCTTCCGGTTCGGGGTAACTTTCAGATCCTTCAAATGCGCCATCATCATCTGGCTCTTCCGGCTCGGGTGTGGCGAAATCGCCAGCGCTCACGTACTCCAACTCTGGATCTCGAACATTCAACGAGTCTTGAAAAGTCATGTCCTCCTCACGTTCTTCCGGCTCCGGTGTGGCGAAATCGCCAGGGCTCACGTACTCCAACTCTGGATCTTCTACATTCAAGAAGTCTTGAAAAGTCATGTCCTCCTCACGTTCTTCCGGCTCCGGTGTGGCGAAATCGCCAGGGCTCACGAACTCCAACTCTGGATCTCGAACATTCAACGAGTCTGCAAAATTCATCTCTTCCTCTTTGAAATTTAACTCGGTCAAATCGGCGATACTGTCCAAGCAAATCTGATCGATAGCCGTAAATTTGAGCCCTTTCGGATTCGGCAAGATGTCTGTCGGTTCCATTTTATTAATGGCAGCTTGCAGCTCGCCAATCGCTACACTGCTCAATTTCCCCAGCCAAGAAGTGGCGGAAAGCTCTTGCTCGTCCAAGATGAATTTGATCAGCCGAGGAACAAGTCCTATCTCCAGCTGGATGCGCTTCCAAAATTGATTAACATGTGTTATTCCGAGAGTTGTGAAATTATTTTCTTACTCGCATTTCACCAAAATTTGGTTCATTTCCGTCCATGTTTACCGAAACTTTTCTCAAAAACTAAAAAAAAAAAAACAAACTGCAATACAACTGAACCCAACCATCAACAAAAACAGCACCAAAGTTTGACGTTGAGAAATGTCAAAAGTTTGAACACTGAAATAAATCTTCATAAAATGTTTAATACTGGGTCGCGTATAGGTCGCGTACCATACGCTCGATATCTAGTACGATACTCACTACATACACACTCCATACACACCTCAGTATCAGAAGTGATCTGCCCTTAGACCATACCCCTGATTTTGGCCTTGCATGGAACAAAAGAAGCTGTATGAGTTGCAATTTCCATGGGAGAGGCTAGGGGAGAATTTGACAGAATTCAGCTTGATTTTGATGCTTTGCATACAAGCTTGCACGCAAGTGTGGATTTATTTCGCTGGAATGCAAATTCAGCCATGTTCGTTTCATTTGTACATGTTTATTTATAAATATTATTTGTAGAACGCAACAAATAGTATTCTTTTTAAATATAAATATTAGGATGTAACAAAATTGACTTTTTGGCGGGCATTCAGGGGTTTGTTCCGGTGGGCATACTGAGCCCAAATCCCAAATATGAGCTTGATTGGACGTAACAGGAGCTGGCGCTCCGACCTTCAATTTTAAATGGGATTTAACCCGTAAAAAAAGATTTTTTCAAAAATGACACTTTTTGAGGCATTTTGGCCACCAAAGCGTTTACCAAAAACATCAATGGCGTGTAGGCCAGATCCTTGCGCATCTTTTGGTATATATAACATTGAAGTTTGGAGCACCCTGGAGCTCGGTACAGACCTTCAAAGTTTGGCATTTTTTCGAAAAATCGTCCCCGGCAAAAAAGATATGCGTCGCACCTCGCGACGCCCGAGACGCCATTTGATTTTGCTGGGGACGATTTTTCGAAAAAATGCCAAACTTTGAAGGTCTGTACCGAGCTCCAGGGTGCTCCAAACTTCAATGTTATATATACCAAAAGATGCGCAAGGATCTGGCCTACACGCCATTGATGTTTTTGGTAAACGCATTGGTGGCCAAAATGCCTCAAAAAGTGTCATTTTTGAAAAAATCTTTTTTTACGGGTTAAATCCCATTTAAAATTGAAGGTCGGAGCGCCAGCTCCTGTTGCGTCCAATCAAGCTCATATTTGGGATTTGGGCTCAGTATGCCCACCGGAACAAACCCTTGAATGCCCGCCAAAAAGTCAATTTTGTTACACTCTAATAAATATATTTATAATAAATTTATACTTCAGTCGTTTTGCATTGTGTAACATTTTTTAGTGAAAAATACTCAAATTTTCACAAAACACAATAGGTAGTTATGAAAATACTCAAAATGGCATAATTAGCTATGAGAGATCAAACGACGTAAAGCTTTTTGATCAATAGAAGTCAATTGAAACAAGAAAAAGGTTCCACCCACATTCAAGTGGATTAAATAACGTGATACTTATTATACAGCAATTCCATTTGAAAAGAGCCTAAACCGAAAAAAAAGTTCTCCGATCGGGCTCAAATTTCTGGGGGTTCCTTGGCCAAAATAATTAGACCCGTATTTTTTTGTTTGGCCATTAGGGTGACCTACATCGTGCTAGGGTGGTTCGAAAAATGGCAATTTTCGTAATTTTTCGCAAAAACCACTTTTTTCGAAAAATCATATCTCCGCTCCATTTCATCCGATTTTAGCTGTCTTACACGCAAAAGAAAGGTGATGAGTTTGGCTATTTGAGAAAAATAGTAAGAAGTTCCAAAAATCTAGCTTAACTATTGAAAAAGTCGTATGAAAACTTAAAATGGCGTTTTGACCGTGTCTGGACCAAAGAGCCTATGTCTGAAAATATTTTTATCGGATTCCTCGGAAAATTTCACATAACATATCAAAAAATTGGCGATGTCGAACCGTACATTTCCGAGATATGATTTTTTGAACATAAAAACTACGTTTTTTGACGCGCCGCGCGCAAAAACAGGAAAATTACGAAATCGGCAAAAAATCAACTTTTTTCACTAAAACTGCGATAACTTAAAAAAATCAGCGATGACCTATACATGTCTGGGTATCAAAATTTTCGTAATTGAAAGACGCAATTTTCAGACATAGGCTCTTTGGTCCAGACACGGTCAAAACGCCATTTTAAGTTTTCATACGACTTTTTCAATAGTTAAGCTAGATTTTTGGAACTTCTTACTATTTTTCTCAAATAGCCAAACTCATCACCTTTCTTTTGCATCTAAGACAGCTAAAATCGGATGAAATGGCGCGGAGATATGATTTTTCGAAAAAAGTGATTTTTGCGAAAAATGACGAAAATTGCCATTTTTTGGGAACCCCCAGAAAAAATTTGAGCCCGATTGGAGAATTTTTTTTTCGGTTTAGGCTCTTTTCAAATGGAATTGCTGTATATTGGTTCAGTCATTGTTATCTACCTGTTGGTAAACAAACCTTGGTTGTGATAAGTACCATTTCGACAAGCAGCTCACCGCAGAATGCACGTTTCGTCAATTCAGTTGTAAGTTTGCTTGAATTATACGGAACCGTAATGTTCTCCACGATCCGTACTTCGGTGGATCCGTCCTCAAAGCGGTACTCGATGGAGTCTCGCTTGCGAGGTAAAGTGCTCATCTTTAATCATCGTGAATTTACCAACGGTTACAGTCCCCGAGTGGGGACGGAAAAGGACGTCGAACGACTGTTGCAGACGCTTCCCTTGCTGGGGTACGCACGGGAACACATCAAAGTTTTCGAAAACCAAGACGCTTCGGGAATTGAGGCAATTGCTGGAAAATGTGAGCACTTTTGGAAGAAATTTGATGAAATTTTATACATCTTGTATTTTTTTCGAAGTGAAGACTGATGCAGAGTTGACCCAGTGTGACAGTTTGATGGTATTTTTCCTCACTCACGGAGAGCAAAATGACCGGTTGGTGGCTCGTGATGAAACCTTCCACTTGTACGAGTTCATAGAACACTTTACACCAGCAGCCCTACCGGCAATGGCCGGCAAGCCTAAGCTGTTTGTGGTGCAAGCCTGCCGGGGAGGAAGGTTGGATCGCGGAGTTCAGCTGCAATCGCTGGTTTCCGGGCTGGCTTCAACGCTGGTGACCCGCTTCAGGTTCGACACGGGATCTTTTGTAGGCGCCAACCTCGTCGGAGGTCGGCGGTATACGTGCCCTGTGCAGGATAACCGAATCTTTAGTTATCCGGAGTTTGCCGATTTTCTTATAGCGATGAGTTCACATCATGGTTTGTTTTTCTTTAAAGACGTCTTGAGTTCTACTCAACATCTGGTATTTTTTAAGGCCATGTTTCCTTCCGGAATGCGCAAGGAAGTTGGTACATCCAGGAGCTTTGCAACGTCATCGAGAGCTTCGATCCAGACGATGAGTCCATACTGGATATCTTGACGGCCACCAACAGTGCCGTATCGAGGCGGGTTAGCAACGTCGATGGCCGACGGAACAACAAGAAGCAGATCTCCAGTTTCTACTCAACGCTTACGAAAAAGTTGTACTTTATGCCCAGACCACTGCAGAGCTAATTATTAGGATTGTGGTTCTTATTTCTGAATAAATTAACACGTTAAATGTAACATTATTGTTATTTTATTGTTTTGGTAAGAATAAATCAAAATTAATCAGAACCAGAACCAGAACCAGAACCAGAACCAGAACCAGAACCAGAACCAGAACCAGAACCAGAACCAGAACCAGAACCAGAACCAGAACCAGAACCAGAACCAGAACCAGAACCAGAACCAGAACCAGAACCAGAACCAGAACCAGAACCAGAACCAGAACCAGAACCAGAACCAGAACCAGAACCAGAACCAGAACCAGAACCAGAACCAGAACCAGAACCAGAACCAGAACCAGAACCAGAACCAGAACCAGAACCAGAACCAGAACCAGAACCAGAACCAGAACCAGAACCAGAACCAGAACCAGAACCAGAACCAGAACCAGAACCAGAACCAGAACCAGAACCAGAACCAGAACCAGAACCAGAACCAGAACCAGAACCAGAACCAGAACCAGAACCAGAACCAGAACCAGAACCAGAACCAGAACCAGAACCAGAACCAGAACCAGAACCAGAACCAGAACCAGAACCAGAACCAGAACCAGAACCAGAACCAGAACCAGAACCAGAACCAGAACCAGAACCAGAACCAGAACCAGAACCAGAACCAGAACCAGAACCAGAACCAGAACCAGAACCAGAACCAGAACCAGAACCAGAACCAGAACCAGAACCAGAACCAGAACCAGAACCAGAACCAGAACCAGAACCAGAACCAGAACCAGAACCAGAACCAGAACCAGAACCAGAACCAGAACCAGAACCAGAACCAGAACCAGAACCAGAACCAGAACCAGAACCAGAACCAGAACCAGAACCAGAACCAGAACCAGAACCAGAACCAGAACCAGAACCAGAACCAGAACCAGAACCAGAACCAGAACCAGAACCAGAACCAGAACCAGAACCAGAACCAGAACCAGAACCAGAACCAGAACCAGAACCAGAACCAGAACCAGAACCAGAACCAGAACCAGAACCAGAACCAGAACCAGAACCAGAACCAGAACCAGAACCAGAACCAGAACCAGAACCAGAACCAGAACCAGAACCAGAACCAGAACCAGAACCAGAACCAGAACCAGAACCAGAACCAGAACCAGAACCAGAACCAGAACCAGAACCAGAACCAGAACCAGAACCAGAACCAGAACCAGAACCAGAACCAGAACCAGAACCAGAACCAGAACCAGAACCAGAACCAGAACCAGAACCAGAACCAGAACCAGAACCAGAACCAGAATCAGAATCAAAACGTCATCATTGTTATTTTATTGGTTGAGTAACTTAGTAATTTAGGTAACTTAGTCTGGAAGACATTGCTAAAATGCCACTCAATATATGGCATTGCATTTTGTACATTTTGGGCATTCCTTCTTTTTGAGATTCAACTGATTGTTCCAACAATTCAATTTAACTTGAGTTCTATAAATCATTTCCCAATTACCTCCAAACCCGCTTAACGAAGAGGCACAACTTTTGTTTGACAACTGAACAGAGCATGCTCTCGATCCAGCGAATCTCAGGAATGTCGGATTGAGACCGAGTGACACACCAATTTTGCCGCCACTACTGTTGCAAGAAGCAGAGGTTTTAATCAATCAGCCGTTCGATAGCGTGAAATACATCTTCATTCCAGCTGTACACACGGAGTCGTTCCAAAGTTGGAGTCGTCGTCGTCGTCGTCGACGTAGGGAAAACTGGAGAATTGGATTGAAAGCTGTCTTCATTTTCGTTATCGGGAGCGCATGTGTTTGCATGTTCGGTGGGGGTGTTCAGAACTCAACTGTCAAATTTTCTTTTGAAAAATTGTTTTTCAGTTTATCTAGAAAAACTTAAAACTTGAAATTTGAAGACTTTTGAACTTTTAGGATTTCTTTCAAGCCAAATTTGCTCAAATTTTAAAATTGAAAACATCTCCAGTCAAAACCCCCGTCCGAGGGGAGCGAAGATTTGATCCAGTCATCGCATGTGGGATTCGGTTCAAATCTAATCAAACCCAATCCCAGGTTTCCACTGCTGTGCAAGAAAGGGAATTCTCAAATGATAAGGATTGATTCCACCTAGGGATTGTCCTCGAGACGGGGACGTGTGCAAGAGTTTTCCAGTTTGCTCAACAGATGAAGAACAACTCAACCCGAACCCCCCGAAGCTGATGGAGGGGGTGGTGACGGTGGTTTGGTAGGTTTGCGCAGAATTAAGGAGCAGAATTGAATTGGGAAGAGTGTATACTTTCGGAATCAATCTGCTTGTGATCCTCTTTTGGGGAAACTACCTGCATGCTGCTGCTACTTCTGATGGGATTGGAACTTTTTCTACTTTGAAGAAGTGTAGAACAACTACTCAGCCATTTGAATGCAAAGAGTTGAACGCACAATGTTTGAAAATGTGCTTCGTTTCAGCTAACAAAAGGGAGATGCACGTGTTTGATTGAAGTTTCCTTGAAGTGGTTATTTAAAGTTTGAATAAGATAATCTATTTAATCACAAAATACTTAATTGTGAAACGAACTCAACTCAACTCAACTCAACTCAACTCAACTCAACTCAACTCAACTCAACTCAACTCAACTCAACTCAACTCAACTCAACTCAACTCAACTCAACTCAACTCAACTCAACTCAACTCAACTCAACTCAACTCAACTCAACTCAACTCAACTCAACTCAACTCAACTCAACTCAACTCAACTCAACTCAACTCAACTCAACTCAACTCAACTCAACTCAACTCAACTCAACTCAACTCAACTCAACTCAACTCAACTCAACTCAACTCAACTCAACTCAACTCAACTCAACTCAACTCAACTCAACTCAACTCAACTCAACTCAACTCAACTCAACTCAACTCAACTCAACTCAACTCAACTCAACTCAACTCAACTCAACTCAACTCAACTCAACTCAACTCAACTCAACTCAACTCAACTCAACTCAACTCAACTCAACTCAACTCAACTCAACTCAACTCAACTCAACTCAACTCAACTCAACTCAACTCAACTCAACTCAACTCAACTCAACTCAACTCAACTCAACTCAACTCAACTCAACTCAACTCAACTCAACTCAACTCAACTCAACTCAACTCAACTCAACTCAACTCAACTCAACTCAACTCAACTCAACTCAACTCAACTCAACTCAACTCAACTCAACTCAACTCAACTCAACTCAACTCAACTCAACTCAACTCAACTCAACTCAACTCAACTCAACTCAACTCAACTCAACTCAACTCAACTCAACTCAACTCAACTCAACTCAACTCAACTCAACTCAACTCAACTCAACTCAACTCAACTCAACTCAACTCAACTCAACTCAACTCAACTCAACTCAACTCAACTCAACTCAACTCAACTCAACTCAACTCAACTCAACTCAACTCACCTCAATTTATTTTCCACAAAAAAAGGTTAAACCCAATAAAACATTGAGTAAATCGTTACCCAAAATGCAATGAACGACCGCTCTCTACCTCGTGGTTAAAAATCACTGAAGTGCGAAAGTTGCCCAATTTACGCACAACCGAAAACAACTCCCATAATTTGCAGAAACGGCCAACGAGCATTGAATCAGAACTTTTTTTTTCGGTTCGCCCTCATCTCCTCAGCCTAAAATACGACAGTTGGTGGCGGTGTCGAGAATCTGCCTCAAACTGCTTTGGCCGCGCTGTGGTGCCATCTTGGAGCCAATTTCCCTACTAAAACACTCTGCTCCCCGCCGGAGAGTGAGCGACTTTGGACGGGCCAGCTAAAGTTGGACAATAAAATTGGAACGACTTTTGTGTTTTGTTGGAAAAACTTGTTCGGAAAAGATTTTTTTCTTCTTTTTTCGTTTTCTTGGGAAGAACCCCACAGAATAAGGCCCCGAAAATGGTAATGGTCACATTTCAAGGCAAAAGTGGGTATAAACCATGCCTTTTTTCCGACTGCTGTTTCGGCTGAGCTGCATAAGCGAGCAGAAATAAAATAAAACTTTCTGCTGTGTACTGAATTTTTCAAGAGGGGAGTTGTTTGGAGTGACTTTTTGAATTGTTACTGAGCGACTAAGGCGCACGGATACATATTTTACAACCATATCAGGTCACATCACAATCGAAGTTGTATTGGGGTAGGGGAGAAAGAAAAGACTTGATCTTCCTAGCCTGTATCAGCGTGTGGGTAAAAAATATATTGTGTTCAAGAAAGTTGTGCGGAATTGACTTAAACTTACAAAAACAAAAACAAAAACAAAAACAAAAACAAAAACAAAAACAAAAACAAAAACAAAAACAAAAACAAAAACAAAAACAAAAACAAAAACAAAAACAAAAACAAAAACAAAAACAAAAACAAAAACAAAAACAAAAACAAAAACAAAAACAAAAACAAAAACAAAAACAAAAACAAAAACAAAAACAAAAACAAAAACAAAAACAAAAACAAAAACAAAAACAAAACAAAAACAAAAACAAAAACAAAAACAAAAACAAAAACAAAAACAAAAACAAAAACAAAAACAAAAACAAAAACAAAAACAAAAACAAAAACAAAAACAAAAACAAAAACAAAAACAAAAACAAAAACAAAAACAAAAACAAAACAAAAACAAAAACAAAAACAAAAACAAAAACAAAAACAAAACAAAAACAAAAACAAAAACAAAAACAAAAACAAAAACAAAAACAAAAACAAAAACAAAAACAAAAACAAAAACAAAAACAAAAACAAAAACAAAAACAAAAACAAAAACAAAAACAAAAACAAAAACAAAAACAAAAACAAAAACAAAAACAAAACAAAAACAAAAACAAAAACAAAAACAAAAACAAAAACAAAAACAAAAACAAAAACAAAAACAAAAACAAAAACAAAACAAAACAAAAACAAAAACAAAAACAAAAACAAAACAAAAACAAAACAAAAACAAAAACAAAAACAAAAACAAAAACAAAAACAAAAACAAAAACAAAAACAAAACAAAAACAAAAACAAAAACAAAAACAAAAACAAAAACAAAAACAAAAACAAAACAAAAACAAAAACAAAAACAAAAACAAAAACAAAAACAAAAACAAAAACAAAACAAAACAAAACAAAAACAAAAACAAAAACAAAAACAAAAACAAAAACAAAAACAAAAACAAAACAAAAACAAAAACAAAAACAAAAACAAAAACAAAAACAAAAACAAAAACAAAAACAAAACAAAAACAAAAACAAAAACAAAAACAAAACAAAAACAAAACAAAAACAAAAACAAAACAAAAACAAAAACAAAAACAAAACAAAAACAAAAACAAAAACAAAACAAAACAAAAACAAAACAAAACAAAACAAAAACAAACAAAAACAAAAACAAAAACAAAACAAAAACAAAAACAAAAACAAAAACAAAAACAAAAACAAAACAAAAACAAAAACAAAAACAAAACAAAAACAAAAACAAAAACAAAAACAAAACAAAACAAAAACAAAAACAAAAACAAAAACAAAACAAAAACAAAAACAAAAACAAAAACAAAAACAAAAACAAAAACAAAAACAAAAACAAAAACAAAACAAAAACAAAACAAAAACAAAAACAAACAAAAACAAAAACAAAAACAAAAACAAAAACAAAAACAAAAACAAAAACAAAAACAAAAACAAAAACAAAACAAAAACAAAAACAAAAACAAAAACAAAAACAAAAACAAAAACAAAAACAAAAACAAAAACAAAAACAAAAACAAAAACAAAAACAAAAACAAAAACAAAAACAAAAACAAAAACAAAAACAAAAACAAAAACAAAAACAAAAACAAAAACAAAAACAAAAACAAAAACAACACGTGCACTGTTACAAACACACACTACATGGATCAATTACTGGCCCATAAAGCCGTGAGCTTTATGGGCCAGTAATTGATCCGTTTTCAAATGATGGAGGTTGGACACCACTGACTTTTTTTTACAGAATATATGGAATTGAAATTCCGTTTTTACAGAAAGTATGGAATTGAACTTCCGTTAGAAAATAACTATTTAAATTTTTGCTTCAAAAAGTTTCATGAGTTTTGAGTTAATAGATATTATAAGTCAAATTGAAATTATTTGAGCAAGAATCTGATTTTACAGCTATATTTTTAATTTACAAAAAAAATAATTTTCATATTATTGTTAATAAATACTAGTTGTACATTTCTGTTTTCACAAATAAAATTATAATTCAAAATGTTACCTAATGCACTTTGAGTGGCACGAGCAATCCATTCCAGAGTCGGCGAACCAAATTAAACTGGCAGCATAAATTGCGCTGGGGTGCAATCTTAATCCCAGTTCTATTTTAATAATTGTTTTTCAGTCAGGCCCCTCGGGGGGAAGCGGGCAAACCATTTCATATGCATGTGTTGTGGGTGGCAAGGGTGTAGTTTGGTGGCCATTGCAATCCATAACTAATGGCATTAATATGAGGGAACTCTGGCTGGCTGGGACTCACTAATTGAGAAGAGATCAGCCGTGCTGCTGCTGCTCCATGGCTGTGTGTTTATGAGTCCCCGGCTTAGGTCAGGAAGGATGATTCACAGGACGTGAAAGCACCGCCATGACCCCGCCACCGACCGGTGTGTTTCATAATAATTAATTCATTCGGATAACAGTTATGCGTGCGAGTATGCGGTATCAAATTGCTCTCGCCAAGGATGTTTCATGCTGCCACATCGCAAACCACAGCGTTGACCGGTGCAAGTTATTGGATTTGAGACCAAAGTTTATCGAATAGCTTGGCTTGCAACGGTTGATAAAGTTCGGTTGCGTAATTTTCATTGCGTTATGAAGAGCTGCACATAAATATGAAATGGAAATGACATGGTTTTGCTTTAAAACAAATTTGTGAAGTTTACTTTGCTTTTTGCTTTTTACTTTTTGCTTTTTGCTTTTGGCTTTTTGCTTTTTGCTTTTGGCTTTTTGCTTTTTGCTTTTGGCTTTTTGCTTTTTGCTTTGGCTTTTGCTTTTGCTTTTGCTTTTGCTTTTGCTTTTGCTTTTGCTTTTGCTTTTGCTTTTTTGCTTTTTGCTTTTGCTTTTTGCTTTTGCTTTTGTTTTTGCTTTTGCTTTTTGCTTTTGCTTTTGCTTTTGTTTTTGCTTTTGCTTTTGCTTTTGCTTTTGCTTTTTTTGCTTTTGCTTTTGCTTTTGCTTTTTGCTTTTTGCTTTTGCTTTTGCTTTTTTTTTGCTTTTTGCTTTTGCTTTGCTTTTGCTTTTTGCTTTTGCTTTTGCTTTGCTTTTGTTTTTGCTTTTTGCTTTTGCTTTTTGCTTTTTTTTGCTTTTGCTTTTGTTTTTTTTTTGCTTTTGCTTTTCTTTTGCTTTTGCTTTGCTTTTGCTTTTGTTTTTGTTTTTTTTTTTGTTTTTTTTTTGCTTTTGCTTTTGCTTTGTTTTTTTTGCTTGCTTTTGCTTTTGCTTTTGCTTTTGCTTTTGCTTTTTTTTGCTTTTTGCTTTTTGCTTTTTGCTTTTGCTTTTGCTTTTGCTTTGCTTTTGTTTTTGCTTTTGCTTTTGCTTTTGCTTTTTTTTTTTTTGCTTTTTGCTTTTGCTTTTGCTTTTTGCTTTTGCTTTTGCTTTTTGCTTTTGCTTTTGCTTTGCTTTTGCTTTTGCTTTTGCTTTTGCTTTTTGCTTTTTTGCTTTTTGCTTTTGCTTTTGCTTTTTGCTTTTGCTTTTGCTTTTTGCTTTTGCTTTGCTTTTGCTTTTGCTTTTGCTTTTGTTTTTTTTGCTTTTTGCTTTTTGCTTTGCTTTTGCTTTTGCTTTTTGCTTTTGCTTTTGCTTTTGCTTTTGCTTTTGCTTTTGCTTTTGCTTTTGCTTTTTGCTTTTGCTTTTGCTTTTTTGCTTTTGCTTTTTGCTTTTGCTTTTGCTTTTGCTTTTTGCTTTTGCTTTTGCTTTTTGCTTTTGCTTTTGCTTTTGCTTTTGCTTTTGCTTTTGCTGCTTTTGCTGCTTTTGCTTTTGCTTTTTTTTTGCTTTTGCTTTTGCTTTTGCTTTTTTGCTTTTGCTTTTGCTTTTGACTTTTTGCTTTTTGCTTTTTGCTTTTTGCTTTTTGCTTTTTGCTTTTTGCTTTTTGCTTTTTGCTTTTTGCTTTTTGCTTTTTGCTTTTTGCTTTTTGCTTTTGATAATTAGTAACAGTAGAGTAAGGCAAATACTTTTCATATTTCTTCAGCACTTAATCAAGCAAAGAAATCTTCATGTTATTGTTTGTATAATTATTAACTTCCTTCCGATCAATAAACTTATCATCATCTCTACAAAGTTTCCCACAACCCAACACGGCACTGCACCATCGAATCACAATTGAATCCCGGTAAATATTCTTTTTTTTCCCGGCTGCATGTTTCTCGCATTCTCGAAAGCTAATTTATTTATGCATCGTAGCATTGCTGTGACATAATCCGCCAGAGCCACTACCCCGCTTTGCTATGCTATATGTGGGTTGGGGAGGCTTAAGTGAGACATACTGACACACTGACTGCGCTGCTGCTCATTATGAGTACTCTGGGTTCTGTGATGAAATCCGACTGTGTTGCACCCCCCGCATCAATCCACCCACCCCCACTAATAACAGCAAATCACGTCCAGTTAAGAGCTAGCCATGCATACAGCCTCGATTCGAGTGCCATGTCCGGATATGTGTGTGAGTCATTATAATTGTATTAAATCATTAAAATTTATCATTTTCGAAAGGCCTTAATTATCACTGCATTTAAATTTCAATTTTCGACATTCGTCCGGCAATGAAGCTCTTCAAATGAGATGAGTTGAGACTGAGACTTGCTTTAAGCCTTAATTTTGCTTTTTTCTTTTTATTTTATTTCCCATTTGTATCAATGAGACTACAACCCCTTGTTTAGATAACTCAAAGACTACCTAATGTTGGCTACAACATTGACGCACAACCTCAAAACAATTCTTTCTGATAAGCTGATAACAATTAGAGCATTAAACTCACTTTTTATACGCGTATTTCTGATAAATACCGATTAAACCGATTACATCCAAATAAGCTTCTATCAGCTTCAAACCCCCCTTTGATAAGCCCCTATCGACTCGTTTCGATTTCGAATAGTGGCTCAAATGATTAGGGGGGTACTGAAAACTCGAGTAAATCGACATTATCGATGTTTGTTTATTCGCCCCAACATTCCGAAGAAGGGGGGGTTATTACAAATCCAGAACATCATGACAGCGGGCGTCACGACCAACGCAACGTGTGTTGAGCAACTGTACTGAAGCTTCGTTTTCTTTCTTTCCATCGCTTCTTCAACGAGCACAGCAGATAAGATGCATCACGAGACCCTTTGGCTGTGCTGTTCTTTACCTGGGCACAGATACTTTAAGACAATTGTTGGATGATGGCGGACACGGGCGGGCGGCAGGGTGTAGGGTGAACACTCCCACACCTGCCTCGAGCCAATCTGCTATCTTTGGAGTTTGATGATGGTGCAGTGGCGCCAGGTTGTTGATTTTTTTTTATTTGTGAGGTTTTCTATGCATTGAATAATAAACTTAAAACTTTCAAATAGTTGTGTTTTATATTTGCACCTTTCTAAATAAGGTAGTAGTTTTTTTTTGTCATGCCGATTCATAAATTTGAGTTCAATTTTGTTACATCCATGGTTGCAACCTGAAATACTTAACTTTGATCAGGCCTTCAAAATCGGCTCGAAAGTCGGGGCAAAATATTTTTTTTTTAAAAAAACATCAAAACTTCAATGGAAACACTGCAATTCGCTGAAATCAATTTAAAATGCATTCCTCTGTGTTTTTTCAGAATCATGTTTGGCTTGTATGGGTTTATTAAAAAAATCTTTAGAATTTTTGGTAAATTTTAGATGTACAATTTAATTTTATTTTCGTTGAATCATATTTTATTTAAATTAATGATTGCAAATCAACTGTACGGAGTATATTATACATTTATAATGTACTTTTCAATGTATTTTTCTATTTTTATTACAGCAATTCCATTTAAAAAGAACCTTGGTTCCAGCTTCCAGGTCAAATCAGGAATTTTTCTGGTACTTTTGTACCCGACCCTCTGCGATTTCAATGAAATTTGTTAGACATGTTATCCTAGGCCTATATAAGCCATTTTTGTGTATATGGAGCCAGTTGCACCCAAAAATGACATTTGAGAAGCGCGTTAGGGTTTTAAATATGTTTGAATTTTGTAAATTAAATATTGCTGTATCTCTAAGCCGTTACATCGTATCAGAAACTGGTCAAAGAGAAACTTGTAGGAAGTTAGAAGAGCTTTTTGAAAAAAAAAAACACTGAAAGAAAAATACAAGCCAATTCTGAGAAATTTTTTAATTTTTGAGTTTAAATGTTAAATTTTAAGGTGATGTCACGATTGTTTTTCGTTCAATTTTTTTGTGAGAAAGGCTAGATGGTATGTCTCTCATAAAAAAATACAAAAATAATTTACTGAAACTGTATTTTTTTAAAGTGGTCTAAACGTCAAAACCTTCAAAAATCAATAGTAGGATTCGATTCTCCAGACAATGTTACATAAAAGTCTCCATATTGAACATTGTTTTATGTCCAATCCTTGTGAAGATTCAGCAGTTTTTAAAAATAAAAATGTCGAAAAAATAGGTTTTTTAGTGGTTTTTGGCAATTTCTATATGACAGACATGATTTTTCAGTCTCGTAAATATTTTTACCGGAAAGCTCGTCCAATTTCCCATCAGTTTGCAGATATAAGCATAATTACATTGCTCATAACTGAAAATAGAATATTTTATTCAGTGTGGTATAAACCTGGATAGTAAATAAGCTTACGTAAATATTTAAGAGCGAGTTTTTCACCAATGTGTAACAGGTCGTATCGAGGTGCTCCGATTTGGATGAAACTTTCAGCGTTTGTTTGTCTATACATGAGATGAACTCATGCCAAATATGAGCCCTTTACGACAAAGGGACGTGGGGTAAAACGGGCTTTGAAGTTTGAGGTCGAAAAAACATAAAAAATCTCAAAACTGCTCTCATTTGCGTAAAACTTCATCAATTCCAACTCTCTTAGATGCATTCGAAAGGTCTTTTAAAGCACTTCAAAATGTACTATAAACATCCAGGATTGGTTTGACTTTTTCTCTTAGCTTTTGCAAATTACTGTCAAAAATGGATTTTGTTAAAACCTTAATATCTTTTTGCAACAGCCTCCAACACCCATACTCCCATAGGTCAAAAGATAGGTAATTGCATGCACTATAAGCCTACGGTATTAACTTTTTGGCCAATCGCAGTTTTTCTCATAATTTTTATATTTTTCTATAACAAACATTTTACAACGTTAGTTTTTGTCCTGTAGGCCGTCATAGCGGCACTTTTTGGTCTCAATTTTGTCATATTCGGAATACTCGGACAATTTCACGTAAGTTAGAAGTATTGGAGTTGTATTTGATTGGAAAAAATGCCATTCAGAATGAATTAAAATATTTTTAAACATTTTGTCGGATTAGGGGTAAACAGATATTCGCCTACTTGATACAGCATTTGACGTATTGATCATAGGGTAAATAAGATCTATTTCTTTTTTCAAAAATGTTTTATTTAATTAATTTTTAAATCAAATTTACAACTCCAATACTTCTAACTTACGTGAAATTGTCCGAGGATTCCGAATATGACAAAATTGAGACCAAAAAGTGCCGTCTTCTTGGCCTACCGGGCAAAAAATAACGTTGTAAAATGTTTGTTCTAGAAAATTTTAAAAACTATGAGAAAAACTGCGATTGGCCAAAAAGTTAATACCATAGGCTTATAGTCCACGAAATTACCTATCTTTTGACCTATGGGAGTATGGGTGTTGGAGGCTGTTGCAAAAAGATATTAAGGTTTTAACAAAATCCATTTTTAACAGTAATTTGCAAAAGCTATGAGAAAAAGTCAAACCAATCCTGGATGTCTATAGCACATTTTGAAGTGCTTCAAAAGACCTTTCGATTGCATCTAAGAGAGTTGGAACTGATGAAGTTTTACGGAAATGCGAGCAATTTTAAGATTTTTTATGTTTTTTCGAACTCAAACTTCAAAGCCCGTTTTACCCCACTTCCCTTTGTCGTAAAGGGCTCATATTTGGCATGAGTTCATCTCATGTATAGACAAACAAACGCTGAAAGTTTCATCCAAATCGGAGCAACTCGATACGACCTCTAGAACAAACCGAGCAATATTTACAAATACTGCCTCTTAAACGAGTCAAATTGAAAAGCTGTCAAAGACAAACTTATGGAAAATTGGACGAGCTTTCCGTTAAAAATATTTTCGAGACTGAAAAATCAGGTCCGTCATATATAAATTGTCAAAAACCATCAAAAACCTATTTTATCAACATTTTTATTTTTGAAACCGCTGTAACTTCGCAAGGATTGTACTAAGGAGAATGATCAATATGAAGACTTTTATGTAAGATTGTCTGGAGAATCGACTCTTGTGTTCGGTTTTTGAAAATGTTGATGCTTAAAACACTTTTGAACAAAACAGTTTCAGTAAATGATTTTTGTTTTTTTAGGTGAGTTGCTCCATCCTGCATTTTTCGTGAGTCTTTTTGTAGCAGCTCAGGCTATTTTCATAAAAAATTTGAACGAAAAAAAAAATCGTGGGCTCACCTTGATGGTAAAACTTAAAAATCAAAAAATCTCATAAAAGTGGAGTGTTTTTTTCTTTTAGTGTATTTTTTTCGGAAAGCCCGTCAAATTTCCTACAAGTTTGTCTTAGACCACTTTTTGGTACGATGCTACGGCTTCGAGATATAGCAATATGTAAATTACGAAATACAAAAATATTTAAAACACCTACGCCCTTCTCAAATGTCATAATCGAGTACAATTGGCTCCATATACACAAAATGGCTTAGGATAACATGTCTACAAAGTTTCATTGAAATCGGAGAGGGTCGAGAAAAAAGTATCTAAAAATTTCCTGTTTCGGGCTGGAATTGCTCTATTTTTTAAATTAAAAAAGATCAAACTCTTTGAAGCAATCGGGTCGTATACTGTCGCTGAAACAACGCTTAAAGTTTTAAATATTTTGGTTTAACCAGTGGAAAGATATAGTAAATTATGTAAACAACACAGTATAAAATTGTGAAAATTTTGAAGATGTAATTTTGGAAGGTTGAATATTAAATCGTGTATATTGTAATTTTACCTCAATTTAGACTGAAAAAGTGACATTACACCAGAAAAGTGGAAACATTACACATTTTCAGAGGCAACATTATATTTTTTTTTCTGACATAAATGATGTACCCCTTCCTAGATGTTATATTACCATGATTTTTTATACTGTAAAAAATATGAAAAGCACGTTTCACAAGTGCTCCTGAGAGTGAAAAATTTACGACGTATTACAAGTGTGCACAGAATTCCCACACAAACTTATAATAAGCTTAAATCAATAGTTTAACCGACTTAATTCCACAGGAAAAAAATCATCTTAATTTTACATCTGGGAAGAGGTACATCTTTTATGTCAGAAAAAAAGTGTGATTTTACCACTTTTCTGTTGTAGTGAACATCAAATTCGAAGTACAGACTCGTTCTCGCTCGAATGACCGACAAGTCAAGTAGAAGCTTCAAACACTGTTTCAAATGGCATAGTTTTTCAAGTTTGTATTGAGGCTCTAGTGAGCTCTGATAGTAAATATTATGTTGCCTAATTCACTGAATAGTGGTTATAATTCTGCTACTAAAATGAAAAGGCAAAATCAAATTGACACATTGGGCCCGGAATCTGTTTGAGTTGTTGTTAAAAGATCAATCACAATTAAATTCGTGGAAAATATTACGATCCTTGTACAAACTTGTCAATTTGATAGCCTAGTAGCGTTAAGGTATTTTTTTTTATGAAATGACAATTAATGATACATTGCATCACGTAATTATGATTCCCTTAATAAATTGTAGTGATGGATGAGCAAAAACAATCAAGGTGTTTCGGGATTGATCAGTTTCATTAGGTTCAAAGTCATTCCTTGTAAGAAGGGAAATTAAGCAGATCATCAATTGATTGACATTTGATATAGCATTCAACAAACTTAATTAAGTTTTGGGAAAATGTTGTAAACTGTCAAATAAAATTTCCAGCAAAACAGTAGTTATGAAATAATTAGCATAAAAGATAAAAATTACAAGGTTTACCGAGTAAAACCAGCTTGAAAAAACTTCTCAGTATTGTTAGTTTTTTTGGGATGAAACATTTCGACGCTGTCGTGCTATCATGTCGCACCCGCCATTTCGACGTTCCGAGAAAAACGCGTTTTAATGTTTGATCTTGAATAAACAAAAACGAAAGCACGCAATGTAAACAATAACAAACACGTTTTGTTTAGCTGACCATTCTGTGCATTGCCCCGAAGTTTGGTTGTATTTGGTTGCCGGAGTCCCGAGATATAATTACAAATGTTTACGGTAGTCTAACTTGTACGTGCGTCAATCGCGTTCTGACCTGAAATCACTTTGGCCATTTGTCGCACTTACATCAATTTTCAAGGAGTGACAAGATAGCACGACAAGATTGAAACTTCTTTCATATGAAAAGTGACAAAAATTTTCGGAGCTTTTTTGGTTTTCGCTGAATATCTCAGGATTGAAATCGAATTTTGGGGATCTGTGAAGGTCAAAAGGTAAGGCATTGTGAGCTGCACAAAATGGCGTTCTTAACTCAATTTGGCCCAAAATGCACGTACGACAAGTTAGCACGACGGCGACGATTTGCCGTTTCGTTATTCAAGAATAGCAGGAAAAGTTAGTAGTTTCACAACGGAATTACTCCAAAAAGTTAGGGAATTTCGTGGAATATAAGCCTACGGTCTCGTTCCACCCGTGTGGATCAATCGGATCGCGCGCTGGACTCACAATCCAGAGGTTGTGGTTCGAATCCTGCGGCGGGCGCTCTAAAATTCTGAATGTTAATATGGGTAACCGGCGCCATCACTTCGTGCCATACTCGCAGTTTTTCTTATAGTTTTACGATTCTCATTACAAACTTTTAATACCGAATTTTATTCAATTAAATCTGATCACTTCAACTCCCCACACAGCATCGCCACCAATGCACTGCAGTCACCTTCGTTATCTCCAGCGGCAGCAGCGGCCGTGTGATACCTTCAACGAATGTCTCCGCGCGATAAGCTCAATTTATCATTTCCCCCAAGTGCCCCGTTTGGAAATACAAAGATGAAGGTGATAAAACACATCACCTGAACGACGAACGACTACGATTGTCGACAATAACGAGCTGCCCGTAATTGCCTCACGAGGTGCCCGACCGTTCAGTTCGCCTCGGAGTCCCGGCCAGGCAGGTCCAAATAACTGGTAGAATAATTTCTTAGAAGGCACTTGAAGTTCTTGGAAGAAAGGGAACAATAGTTTCGGGTGTCAACCATGGGTGCCATGTTCAGGAGTGAGCAGATGGACCTGGTCCAGCTGCTCATCCAACCGGAAGCGGCTTACTCGTCACTGGCGGAACTTGGAGAGCTCGGAATCGCTCAGTTTCGTGATGTGAGGATGGACAAGAACTTTAAAATGTATAGAACTTTGATGACCTTTGGGTTCTCTTGCAGCTCAACGCCGACGTGAACGTGTTCCAGCGCAAGTACACCAGCGAGATCCGACGATGCGAGGAAATGGCCCGCAAGGTCGCCGTGATCCGCCGCGAGTTGACCAAGGATGAGGTCACGACGCCGGACTTGTCGGACAACATCCCGCGGACGCCCAACTCGCGCGAAATCATCGACCTTGAGGCAGCTCTCGAGAAGACCGAGAACGAGATCATGGAGCTGTCCGAGAACAGTCACGCCCTGCTGCAGAACTTCATGGAGCTGACCGAGCTGAAGAACGTCCTGGAGAATACCCAGGTGAGTCAGGTGACCAACAATAACTCGAAAAATCAAACTCCAACTTCTCTAAATCTCAACAGGGCTTCTTCAGTGACAAGTCCGCTGTCCAGAACCTGGAAGCGACCGGTGGCGAGCCCGGTGCCAGCGACAACAAGCCACTGGGCTTTGTGGCCGGAGTAATCCCACGTGAGCGCATCATCGGCTTCGAGCGAATGCTGTGGCGCGTGTCACGTGGTAACGTCTTCCTACGTCAGGCGCCCATCGATAAGCCGCTGACGGATCCGCGCACGGTAAGTGAGGGGGAGTGAGAGAGAGAGATAACACACGTGACCGAGTCACTTTAATCGGGACATCACGAGGTTATGCAAGGAAGACAAAATTAATTGTGATTATAATTACCTAATTGCTTCTCCGCAGGGTGATGAAATCTACAAGATCGTGTTTGTTGCCTTCTTCCAAGGGGAGCAACTGAAGAGTCGTGTCAAGAAGATTTGCAGCGGGTAAGCATTTGGGAGATAATGATTTCGTAAACGGGTCACGTGGGAGATTGTTTACTTCAGATATCATGTGAGCATATTTCACAAGGTTGAGAAAAATTAAATTAATGGTCATCAGAACAGAATGTTTGGTTCTGGGGTGTACAAGTAAATTAAGGCCGGAAATAACATTTTCGCTCGTTGGCTTGCATTAATACCAAAACTAACATTTCTTCGGATTTCTTTCGACGTTCCATAAGGAATGAGTGGAGCTACAATGTTCTTTCATTAGATTTGCCCAAATTTAAGAATGTACCCAAAATCCAGGACCGTCTCATTATTCCCCTCTGTTTTCAGCCCGCGGGTATCATTGAGACACTTTGATTTTTCTTAAATCAACTTTTAAACAGCTATGGAAATCTTCCTAAAGTATGAAAGTTATTTTTGAGACATTTATCGAGTTTTAACTTTATTTAACCAAATGCATGAAGGTATTTGGTATACACAAGGGTGGCTCACTTCGAATGCATTTTAATGCATTTTACACATTCGATGGGAATTCAGTGGACATTCGGTGTACATTCTTTCCCATGCATTTTATTTTACAAATTGCACCTAATTTACATTTAATGCACGTAAAATGCTTATTCGATGCACATTTATTCCTAATTGGGATACGCCGGGAACGTCATGCGCGGTTCTGCGGAACGGTGCGCACTTGGAGATGCATGCATGTATCTACCACCGAGAGCGCGCACCCAGCCAGCCGCTTTGACTTCCCTTCTGGGACGGTACATTGAGGTGAGTCGAGTGTACTCCGACTCGTGTGTCGATATGAGGGCTGTCGTGTGCGCGCACAGAGGTGTCGTCGTTAAGCCAAATTCGCTTAAGGGATGTTAAGCCAAGTTGGCTTAAGAAGCAAAGTTGGCTTGGCTTGGACATGTGAATTTTGCCCTTCTGGGACGGTACATTGAGGTGAGTCGAGTGTACTCCGACTCGTGTGTCGATATGAGGGCTGTCGTGTGCGCGCACAGAGGTGTCGTCGTTAAGCCAAATTCGCTTAAGGGATGTTAAGCCAAGTTGGCTTAAGAAGCAAAGTTGGCTTGGCTTGGACATGTGAATTTTGCCCTTCTGGGACGGTACATTGAGGTGAGTCGAGTGTACTCCGACTCGTGTGTCGATGTGAGGGCTGTCGTGTGCGCGCACAGAGGTGTATTTTTTTTGTCGTTCATGAGCGTATATGAAAATTACACCATCGAACCGGGAACGTCATACGCGGTTCTGCGGAGCGGTGCGCACTCGGAGATGCATGTACGTATCTACCACCGAGAGCGTGCACACAGCCAGCCGTTTTGACTACCCGGCTGGGACGGTACATTGAGGTAGTATGGATGGCTCTCGGAGTAAACTACCAAAAGGCTGGCTAGTCAATATCGCGGCACCGAGTGAGCGCGTGATAGGTTCATTTTATAACGCGCTACGCTACCACGGTACGCGTGGTCCGTGCAAACACGCACGGTAGGTCTGGTCATCCTGTACAGAACTCTTGCAGTACTGTGCAACCATCAAAACAGTGTTTCATTTTTGAATACATGCGAATGCATAACAAACCATCAAACCCTAGGCAGGGGATCACTCGGCTCGTGGATCGATGAAGACCGCATTTAAATGCGAGTCATAATGTGAACTACAGGACACATGAACATTGACAAGTTGAACGCATAATACACATCGTACAACGCGATGTACACAATTTTGAGTGCTTGTATTTATACATCTAACTGTGTTGTACTCTCGTAGGTATCGATCGAGGGTTGCAGTCATAAAAATGTAACAAATGACTAAGAAAGGTTGCAGTCGTGATAATATTACAATGACTAGAGCGTATCTAGAATGATTATAAGGGTTATAAACAAGCTTGGAAAGACTGCACAGATTCCGAGCAATGAGGCTTTCACGACTGCTGGGGCGGTGCACTGAGGTAGACCGGGTGGCTCCCGGGTCTAAAATCGATACAGTATACGAGAGTACGCACGCAGCATGGTGTTTTGCTACCTTATGTGGTGGCAAAACATTTAAGATCCTCGGTTCGAGTGCGACGACCACATCGGTGCGCGCGTACAAACTTGACTCGAGGACACACTGTGTCTAAAACCGTGGCCTCAAATATTGTGTGACTACCCCCTAACATTTATGAAGGGGAGGAAAAGAAACTAACAAGGATTCCCCGAGTAGCTGCGAGCGAAAGGGATGAGCTCAGCACGTAGGGGTGATGCACTTGTGTGTCTACCCGGTTCCGTGTACTGGAAAATTTGTCATCTGCCATGCCCAGCGTAAGGTCCAAGTTCAACTAGAATGTGGCTTTTACTCCCATAGAGGGTGATAGGCCCGTAGGACGGCGCTGATGGTGGAAAATTTTTCCATGGAGTCGTGTTGCTTGATAGTGCAGCACAAAGTGGGAGGTAAACTCCTTCTAAAGCTAAATATCACCACGAGACCGATAGCGAACAAGTACCGTGAGGGAAAGTTGAAAAGCACTCTGAATAGAGAGTCAAAAGTACGTGAAACTGCCTAGGGTCAAGCCCGTTGAACTCGATTATCCAAAGCGGAGATATGCCAATGTGGCTGGCCTTCACTGGTCTGCTGCAGGGTATTTATCTTCTGCTTTACGAGGACGTTGCGATCCATTACGAAACCGCTAGTCAAGAAAACGACTACAGGTCCGGCAATTGCCCCTTGGCATCTGGTTGTTAGTCCCACAGTAGCGACGCTCAGGTCGAAAGACGAACATCGTAACCTGGCACTTACCGTTGCGTGGTGTGCAGCCGGACGCGTGATGGATTTCCACGCAGACCGTCACTCCCAGTGACGGCTGAGGCAACGATAATATCGAGGTACCTTCGGGACCCGTCTTGAAACACGGACCAAGAAGTCTATCTTGCGCGCGAGCCAATGGTACTCAGTTGAAACACCAAAGGCGCAAAAAACATAACTTGAAACTGTGCGGGATTACGGATGAGACTCTCTGCTCGTCCCTCCATCCCCGGTTGTTATACCAGGCACTCGATGCCATAACTACCGCGAGTGCGTTGGATGTGACCCGAAAGATGGTGAACTATGCCTAATCTGTTTGATG